>NW_010274824.1:0-8809 GCF_000690775.1 Eurypyga helias | reverse complement strand
ACTCGGACATTGAGCCGTTGACCATTTACCAAGCATGAGCGCTGGTCTGCAAGCAGTGGGTTTTTGGGAGGGCGGAGAGGCAGTTCTTCCGACCAGCCCTGCCAGCTCTGACGGTGCAGAGGAGAGGGAAGCGTGTAATGCTGGTGCCAGGTGGTGACCCAACGCTGGCACTGCAGATGTCATTATGGCAATCAGTGGACACCAGGGAAGAGATCCTGGAAATAATTGTAGTAACACGTCTTGTCATGCTGCAGTTTTACACCATGTCTGGAAGTTCATTGCATGTTGTACCATGTATTTGTTTATATAGAATTATAGAACGGTTTGGGTTGGAAGGGACCTTAAAGATCATCTAGTTCTACCGCCCCTGCCATGGGCAGGGACACCTTCCACTAGACCAGGTTGCTCAAAGCCTTGTCCAGACTGGCCTTGAAGACGGCCAGGGATAAAAAGTTTGCTCTAGTTTTCTAAGTCTGCAAACACAGAAATTTTTTGTCCTTTTGCCATGAACTCATGTCACTTAGAAAGAAACGTGAATCAGGTTTATCCGTCTTTACTACAGTGGAAGATATGATGCTCATATCAGTGTCTGAATTAACAATTACTCCAGTGATATTTTGGAATGATTGTACAAAATAATTTAAGTGCTACAGAATGACTTCAGAATTTACAGTTATGTATTCTAAAAAAAAAAAAAGGGATATTTAAATGCTTTTTGAAGGAGCACAACACCCAATTTTGAGTCTACCTGTACATACATGTATTCTGTACATGTATCTGAGTGAAAAAAACCCAACAAACCAGCCCACAGGGGTGAATCTGTTGGACACTTTGTTTCCTTTAACTTCATAGCAATTGCAATGTGTGTTCTGAAACGTGATTAGGTTAAAAGCCAAACCCTTTTTTTTTATCCCTGGCAAAGTCATGTCTGTTATCACTTAACACAGAAATTTTTTTGTCCTTTTGCCATGAACTCATGTCACTTAGAAAGAAACGTGAATCAGGTTTATCCGTCTTTACTACAGTGGAAGATATGATGCTCATATCAGTGTCTGAATTAACAATTACTCCAGTGATATTTTGGAATGATTGTACAAAATAATTTAAGTGCTACAGAATGACTTCAGAATTTACAGTTATGTATTCTAAAAAAAAAAAAAGGGATATTTAAATGCTTTTTGAAGGAGCACAACACCCAATTTTGAGTCTACCTGTACATACATGTATTCTGTACATGTATCTGAGTGAAAAAAACCCAACAAACCAGCCCACAGGGGTGAATCTGTTGGACACTTTGTTTCCTTTAACTTCATAGCAATTGCAATGTGTGTTCTGAAACGTGATTAGGTTAAAAGCCAAGCCCTTTTTTTTATCCCTGGCAAAGTCATGTCTGTTATCACTTGTTTCTCTCCACTATTGCTTTTTGTCAACAATTTTATGCTTACCAAAGAGCAAATAAATGTGTTTGAACATTATTAATAAATCAGCATGACTCAAGGCCGAGAGGCTTTGTTGTTACTCAGTGACTAGTGTATGAACAACAGAATTCCTTCAGAAAATGTACAACTTGGACTGGAGTAAGGATTTTATAAGAATACATTTTGCACCTTAAATACATAGTTATAGTTCTAAACGAAGCCTCTGTGAGTTGCATCTGGAGAAACGGAATTAAGCCTTGTAACTCATATTAAGTCCTAGTTTTAAATGTCTCTCTCATTCTGAGTGGTATTTGTGTTATTTGATTTTAATGGGACTTGAGTATGTTGCAAATATAGCTATAAAATGAGCTTCTGTAAAAATGTTAGTCTCATATATGAAAAATCTGTTCTCCATCATGATGGCTGTGGCCTGTGCCTCTCCCTGCAAGGTGGGGAAGGGAGGGACGGCAGACCAGGCATTTCAGAAGCGCTCCAGGCAGAATGTTACCGGGATCATAAGGTCTGGCCCTCGCAGACGACTCCTTTCCGTTCAGCTGCACACATACTGCCCCAAAGCCAGATGAGAAACCAAATCTGCATCTCCCTTTTCTTCAAGAGAAAAGACCTGAGCTGAAATATAGAATATCAAGCTTTGTGATGGTCTTACGAACCAGGATTTGGGAGATGTTTGAGACTAATCAAACACCAAGAGATCTATAGTGGCTGCATTATGAAAATTTTCCAAGGTTGGTTTATTTTGTCCAAAGTCTGTCCTCGAGCAATAGCTAACTAGGCCCTTTGTCGGGCCTGTGAAAGCAGTTTGTTTTACGTAGGTGCATTTCTTGGCTTTGCAGTTTTCTGTTGCTGTTTGCTGAGGAAGGCGGTTCGAAGTTTCGTCTTCCTTCACAAACAGAAAATGAATTACAGAATCAATGGGATCCTCTTCTCTGTATAAATTGCTGCATAAAATCTGGTTAATTTGTGAATTTTGTATGTTTAAATATTTGCTTATGTACTAAGCTGTTCCAAACTGCAGGTTTTCATTATTAGTATATAATTCTCACTTTGCAGTCATTGACATCAATGAATTTTCATTGTGCTAGCAACCACTTTTCATGATTAATAAACAATGCCAGAGGAAAACTTGTTGCTGGAGAGCTCTTATCAGGCTAACTCTACTTTTATTTTAACACAGTTTTCACTTTATGCTCCCCGCATTTCTAGCTGGAAAAGGGGCAGCTCTGAAACCTGTCCAACTGACCTGGCTTTGGGAGCTGCACTCTCTCTTCAAGCCAGTTGCCTATGTCTGTCCCTAAGAGGTGGCAAACCCTGAGACATCTCAGTTTAGGACCGACCAAAATGCTCCCTGTTCCTGGTATTCCTCTTTAGTTGAAACACTGGCAATGTTATTTCAGGGATTGATTTATCTTCTTGCTCTGTTGTTTGACCCTGTGCTGCTATCCACCTATGACATTAGAAAAATGAGGGAAATTTCTTTTGGATGTTCCTTCCTAGTTACCCAAAGCTGGTATGAGTTTTGCTGGCGCACGTAAGGGATTCACACCAGCCGTGTGTCTAAGCTTGTTCCTCGTGCTGCTTTACAGTTCTGATCGGTCTTTCTGGCTGTGTTGTATCTTGTTTAATGACGATCTGTCCAATCCCTTTTTCTTCAAAGCAAGATGATAAAAACCCAAGAAAAGTAATATACCTCATCAGTGGAGAAACTGCGAGTGGGGGTTATGAATTTATCATGTTTCTAAATGCTGCAGTTTGTCTGATGCTCCAAAATGTGAAGTTGCGGTAGTTACCTTAATGGAAGTATTATAAATATGAAAAATATATTAGGGACAATGTAAAGAGGGAGACTATCCAAGAATGGAGTCTCGAGACAAAATGGGCCTGCTGTGATGGTGCACTGGGCCTCTGCACATACAGCCAGTACAATGTGCGGCTGGATCTGAATAAAACACCTATCTGCTGGAGAGATACCTAATCTTGTCATAACATCTCCTGTGAATGACTCTAAAGCTCCCCCTTATAATCTCTTCCAGTCCCTAATTGCCATTACACTGCTAATGGCAGGAGCAGTTTTATTTCAGGGTTGAATCGGTGCAGTTTTGTTCTGATCCCAGCCACGTGACTTTGCTGTGCAATTAAGAAGTCCCTTGCTATCAGATACTGTTTCTGTATGTAATTACCTATACACAATGATTGAGTCACCTCTCAACCTCCTTTTCAACAAGCTGAATAAATTGAACTTCACTTTGTAAGACTGCATGGAAGAAAATCCCCAGGAACCTTTTTTACACATTTAACAATGTCAGGGCAGATATGAGCTGCTCTGGTTGTCACTGATATATTTTATTCTGTATATTCTTCCCAGCTAGTGTGTTTGTACACGTTTGGAGGCATGTACCACACCAATCACTCACTTTCAGCAACATCCCCCTCGAGGGATTTAAACACACCTTAAGGTAATAATAATGGTGCATTCCTTCACCACACGTCTTGGTGCTGTGTCTCCATCACCAGTGTTGGGGTGACCCTCTTGGTCCTGGGACTCAACCCTTGGGAAGCAGTTTGTCTCAACAGGAGAAAAAGGGAGCCACTTTCCCATGGAGAATTAGCATCAAAGGCACCACACGGGCTGGTGTTAATCTAACCTGCTCCTGGCATCTCAGAGTTTTCCTAAGTGATAATTGCTGCCTTCTGCTGCTGAAAGAGTTTCTGCTTCTGTCACATTAATCAGTTGGAATAAACCCAACATTTTGCCACGGTTGAAATTTTGTGGCCCACCTCTTGTGGCTCCTCCCTCCTCCTTGCTCTGGGCAGGAAGATGGTGTTTTTGTCAGGGGTGGATGACCTTCTGCTCTGGGGAAGAGGCCCTCCAAGGATGTAAAAAGTGAAATGCCTGTGAAGCACTGTGGTTAGTGCAAATCATCCAGAGGCTGTTTAGGTTTTAGGAGCTTAATTTCCTGAAGAGCTGCCCGCACTGAGCATGTTCAGACTGGGAAGGAGCTGGACCTTTCCCATGATTATGCTGGCTCTAGCACCTGGGCAACCAAGCTCAAAAAACAGGGAGCCTCCCCCCTGGTTTCAGTGAAAATTCCCAACTAAGAAGCAGCTGACAGGTCTCTGGCATGGGGCCAAAGATTTAAACACTGCTGGTTGCCCATATGAGTAATGATGGAATGTGGTTTGGAATTTGTCAGGGTTTAACCCAGACAGCAACTAAGCACCACAAAACCCCGCAAAAAATCTTGAGAGTTACACCCACACAAATGTGTAAAAAATACTCGAGTGAAGGGAGGTGGAGCATAAGATGGCAAAAACTGAGTGGTCAAGATACTGCAAAGGGGTAGACCCTGCCTCGGTGCTCTGTAATTTCTCAGCAGAAGGCAGGCTTCTTTCTGTGATCTTATTTCCTTTGGAGCTCAGTTCTCCACCTTACCTGCCCAGGGTTTGAGCCCTGTGTTTCGTTCTCCCCACCATTATAAAAGAAACAAAGCCCATCCAGGCAGCATCACTGCAAAAACTAAGCAGCATGAGCAGGAGACCCTACTGCAGACAACCAAAACCACCATGTATATATGCAGGCACCAGCAGCAGGTGTGAATAAAATGCCAAGTCACATATCGTAAGGAACAATGTCAACCTTACGGAGCCAAGAAAAAGCAAAACCTGTTTCTACTGATAGCCCGTAGCCCACCTGAGACTTGTTAATCCTCATGAGCATCCTGAGTTTTTATTCTCTCAGCCTTCAGCTGCCTTGCTGCAAGAGATTATTTGTATCTCGAACTGGCAGGGGCTTTGCAGCTACACAGCAGTCATCTCACGGTGAGATGTTACTCTGGGGAGGAATTCAGTGACTGCAGCTTTACCTAACAAGAGTATGGGGTTTGGGAAGAGGTAGGGAGACTAGAAGAACGGAGGAAACTATATGGGGGGAATTTTAACCATCAGAGTATGTTGTGTGGAGTTTCCTGATGTTGCAGAAACAATGACTTCTGTGCCTGAAAAGAACAATTTTAAGGTGGTGACTGAGGTTATGCCCTGGCAATGTATAAACATATCAACAGAAATTTCAGGGTCAAGAAAGAAGAGTGGAAAGCAGACTTAGTGCCTTCACTTGACACTGACCGTAAGCTCGTGGGTGCTGGATTCCTCTCTCTCTAGAACTGAGGGGGTGGTGGGAGCATGCCTGCCTCTTCAGGGGTGCACCAGGGAGCTGTGAGTATCAGAGCTCATTTGGGTCTGGACCAGGTTTCTGAATCAAGACACAACCTTCATTGTTTTCTTGTGTGCTGGCTCCAGTGTCTTGACTGCAGTCGCTCCAAACCTGGGCAGTGATAGCACTCAGCTGTCGGCAGAGACAGTAGACTTTGTGAGGAAGAGATGTGCTGCAAAAAGGAAAGTCCTTTGCCTGTCTGCAGAGCATTTAAAATTAATAAAAGTGTTATTACTGTCTCAGTAATAAAAATGGTATGGCTTGTTAGCTGTTAAAATTGCATACTACAAAATTTATATGGCCCCTATATTGTTGGGGTGTTATTACAAGGCAGAGACCGTTCCGTGTGCAATCCCTCCTGGTACCAGGGCTTGGTTCAGCCCTGCTAACTCCACTGGGAGTCTGTTCTGTACCCCCAGCTGGGCCCAAGAGGGAAACAACAAAACCCATGGAGGGTAACCTGCCCTCCTTAATAACCGACTGCCCCACAAGTTGAGACCAAATGAAGGCTGTAGGATTTGGTCCCTGCTCTCAGAGGACGTGCTACAGTGCTCCTATCAACAGTTACAGTCCAGAGGGCAGATGGCCAAGCTGTGCTGGGGCACCTTAAGACAGCTTTGCAGTGCTTTTGATTATCTCTGTGAGGAGCTGGTGGGGTCAAAAGTGAAAGATTTCTGAGGGCAGAAGGGCATACTGAAGCATAGAGCTGTATGCTACGAGAAAGAAATGGAAGCACAGCCCTGGGTGCCGGGTGCCTGTGTTCGCTCCTGACAAGCGACAACAAAATAATCTTCAAGGAGGCAGGCTGACAAGGGCCCTTACCTACAGTGTTCAAACTGCAGCGGGCAAAAGCGAGGCTCCATAGGAGAAATATGTGTATACAGGGGCTTCGGCAAGGAACCTATCCAATTGCGCGGAGGGGCTCAGCTCCAGCCGCCAACCTCTGCAGCTGACTTGCCGGACAGAAAAGCGACTTCTGAAGTGCACGAGTGAAATCTCAACCCTGTTAAAATCAAGGGAGGTTTTGCCACTCACTGATAATGGGATCTCAGAGTTCATTCCAGGCTTCTCCGCGACAGAGCCACTGCCGGTCTACAGGGGAATGCAACACAAACGAACCTTGGAGCTCAGACGGCTTTCATACAGCGGTGGGTAGGGAAGAGAGCAGGGAGGATTAAAGAACAGCAGCATTAACACTGGGTAACTTTAATGAGCTCTGCTAATTCTAGAAACAGCGAGGAGCTCAGTGTTGTGTCTTCCTGGGGTAAACAGAATAATGGTGTCGGCAGAAAAAATAGGCCCCCTCTCATCCAGGAGGGCAAAAGGCTAAGGAGAACAGCTCTGTGCTGCTTTTGCTCTCCCCACCTCAGTCTTATCCACAAAATCTGAAATGGCTTTGAGTTCCTGCCAATTTTTTTTTTTTTTTTATGCCAGATTAATATTTTTCTGCTGCTTTTTCTTGACCTTTCGTATTTTCAGAGAAGGTGGCAGACGCACTTTCATGAACTGGGGTGAAAACTGTGCTAACCTGCAGCGTGCCCACCTGCACCAAACTTTTGGAAAACAGAGGGCAGCTGTGCCGTGTCTCTGTAGAGTGTTTCAGCGCATTCAGCCCAGGGAACACATCTGATGGGGAAATAATTTCTCCCTTCTCTTCTCTGTTCAGACAGCTTCGGTGTGAAGGATCACCCCTCCCTAGCTAGGAGAGTGATCTGTTTTCCAAGGTGGGAGCTAAACCCTGTTGATTTCCATGGGAGCTGAACGGGCTCATAAAGTACATTTGTAGGTATAATTTGCTACTCTGATGTCTGGTCGCAGCTTTCAAATACTTGCAATTTCATTAAATCAAGAGTGCTTTCAAAGAGGAGATAGCCTTTACTAGCTCTGGCCTCATTCCTGGCTGCATGATCTTGAACAAATCATGTGGGTCTGAACATACTATTTTGTATTTTTTGGTCCATTTTCAGGTGATCTCGATGAATTGTTTGACTTTGCAAGGTGTCCAACACCCACAGGGTAAGGCTCTTATGCTTTTTAACCAGCAGTGTATGTGTTCACTAGCAGACACTGAGTTTGAAGGAGTATCCCACATGCTCCGCGCTGTACACATCTTAGGGATATAATGGTAAGGCATGCAGAAAGAGAGCATCCTTTGCAAAGGGACTGCGTGGAGACTCTCCATTTGGCAGGCAGGGATGCCATGTGTCACAGATGGGAGGGACCTGTGTGATGTTAAGGGGTTGAGGTACTACACTGCAATGTGGTCGGGAAAAGTTGATGCTCTGAGGGAAGATCTGGGACCCTGTACCCAGGGCCAAGGATGCACTGCAGGAAACAGTGGCATGCCTCTCTTGTGCTGTGCTTTGCATTGTGGGCAACTGGAGTGACAGGGCAAGGGGTAAATGACTTTAAATTGAAAGAAGGTAGGTTTAGCTTGGACATCAGGAAATTCTTCACTGAAAGGATGGTGAGTCTCTGGAACAGGTTGCCTGTGGATGCCCCCTCCCTGGAAGTGTTCAAGGCCAGGCTGGACAAGGCTTTGAGCAACCTGGTCTAGTGCAAGGTGTCCCTGCCCATGGCAGGGGGGTTGGACCTGGATGGTTTTTAAGGTCCCTTCCAACCTAAACCACTCCATGATTATATGATATGCTTGTGCTGCATGCAGGCTTTACCCTGTGACAACAGCCAGAAATTTGCTGCTTCTCATGTTGGCCAAGGAGAGGAGGGACAAGCTCAGCTGTTGAGGTGAGGACATCTGCACCCCCTTTTTGAGCAATGTATGTGAGGAAGAAGGTTTGAAGGAGTGTGGTGGCTGCTGACAAAACAAAATTTCCCTTCAGGATTGCAAAAAATGTCTTTGTTTTAGCTCATCTTAGTGGGTCAGCCTTGCTGGAAGAAGCCAGCTGAGAGATTTCACTGGTTTTACTCCTCCGGAATAAGTAACCAGGCCTCTGCCCAAAGCAGCAGCACCAGGGAAGGTCCCTGGCTTCGGAGGACTTGTAGCTATCTTTTAGCCCTTATGGGTCATGCTACAGCTTTGCTTTCCCCTATAAAGATAGTCATGCCATTTCACAGCCCTACTGCATTAACCAAAACTAGGACATTCCCAGCTTTCTCCTATCAGTCATCAGTGAAGTGGGCATTAATCATAGAATCATAGAAT
>NW_010274823.1:0-12396 GCF_000690775.1 Eurypyga helias | reverse complement strand
GACACCCCTGTGCCTGCTGTCCCACGCAGTGACAGGGAGGTGACAAAGGCCACTGCTACTCTTCAGAAGCAGCCGGCTCAAAATAACAGGGATGCTTTTCATCTTGGGCCCAGCCAAGCGAGCATCCTTGGTGCTTTCCTCATTCCCGGCATTTCCCTCATCTGCATCGCTGTCCCACCTGGGCGTGAGGGTGGAGGTACCTTGTACCCACCTCTGCCTCCCCTCTGCTCCCCGGCTGTTAGGAAGCTATCAGTTCCTGGTTGCCCGTGGAAAACTGCTAATGAAATGGTAACATGGAATACTGCTAATGAAATGGTAACGCGTGGGAGCTTGTAGGTCCCTCTGTTTTTTGTCTGCGCTCCACTCGCTAACTATTGACGTGATTAAAGTTGCAGAAATTACAGTGGAGGTGAGGTGCGAATATTTATTCTTGTAAATAAAGATGGCAAACTCCTGTATCCTGGAGCCGCTGTTTGGAGAGTAGTCCCGCTGGCTTTTATAAATGTTATCTGCTTGTGTTGAATTGGCAGTGGGCGAAGGTGACGTTAAAAGAAAGCTTGCTCTAGACCTACCCGTGTGAAGGTTTTGCAATAGCGCTGTAGCAGGTCAGTCTATTAGAAGAGTTTAGCTATTGGCCAGCACCAATGGAAAATCTTAGGAACAAGAATCACAAACCACACAAAGAATTTTTCCTATTTATTCAGGGATTTTTAATTTTTGCTTTGTATTGTGAAGCCTATTCACATCCGTGCTCAATTACTTAAGTAAATCTCGCTGCAACACGTGTTGTTTCTCTGAAAGGGCCAGAGCAGGCATTCCGAGGAGGAGTTGGCCCTGCAGTCCTTGGTCCGTGCTGGATGATGCCCCGTTCGCGGGCAGCCTGTACATGGACAGCACTGCCTGGGTGCTTATCCTCTGCGCAACTGCGGCAAAGGGGAGAATAGGGCTGGGGAAGGGCAAAGAAAAAGTCGAAGCATGGTGTGAGTGGGGAAGGGAATATAAGTTTCTCTAAGCTGAGCTTTGTATTCTGTCCTGCCAACACCTCTGTGCTAAGAGAATTGAAGAGGCAGAGTTTTAATGGACAGTATCCTTATTTTAGCTTAGAGCCCAGTGCCTCGCAGCTCTGGCACAGAATAAATGGCAGTGAGTCCTGAAGTTCTCAGCTGGCAGTTCAGCTTCAAGCACGTCTTGAAGGAAAAAAGAGGCATTTAATGAAAACCCGCAGAGACAGCAGTTGCACTAGGCTCCATTATCAATGTCTTCTTATTCTCCTCTTTGATGTCAGCTGTAGCAGAGATCACTGCTGTGTCCTGTCCGTACCTATAATTTACCTTAATAGTAGCTGAGGACAATTTACTAGATTGTTTTGTTCCACAAACTTAAAAGCCAGAGCAGCTGCAACAGGATTGAGAGATGCTTGATCTACTGAAGTTCCGCACTGGTGCAGCAAAGGTGGAGGCATAATAACATCTAGAGAAACTGGTGCTGGATGGAGGGGCAGCCGGCGTGTCTCAATCGTTAGAAATTATGAGCTCTTGCAAGATAGTTAGTTGTGCTTGGGAGTTTGTTGTACGTCAGTCGCACTGGGGGTGAGTTTATGGCTAGAAAGACAAGCTGAAATGGTCAGGGTCCTGTATAATCCAGAAGGGTCAGTCGCTGCAGGAGGGAGGTAACATGCAATTTATGCTTTTTACTGCAGCACTTCAGTAAGGACACAGTTATGTTTGAAGACTCCAGGTTGGACATGACAGGATTTTAATTCTGATGACCCCCTAAACTGACGCATCTGGCACAGTCTGTCAGTTACTGCCTTAATTTACTTGGTGTTTTCAAAGGCAAGGAAAAATGGATTAAAGGAATATATTTGGGGTGTAAGCTTCAGGACAAACCCCCTTTTTGTGTGGCGTGTGGGCAGGTATGGCTTCCAGGCCATGGGCACTGGCTGGGGGGTTGGTGCAGGGTGGATGCCGAGTATACATTGTGAAACCCCTTCTCCCTCAGCAGAGTGACTGGTCAATCCTGAATTTCTGTAGAAGTCAATATATTCTCACTTTAGTATGTTTGTGTCTTTTAATGTAGTCAATTATTTGACGCTTTGTTCAAGAAAATAACCCTTTTTTCCCCCCTGTGTCTGTTCATGACTCTGAAGTTTGGGCCTCCTACTGCAATATGGATCATCCGGGGTATACGAGAGGCACTGCATCTGCCCAAGGTGCCAAAGAGGGATCAAGCAAGCCCTTTCCTCCCCAGAACGCTTACATGAGGCTCGTGCAGAAGCACCACAGCGGCCGATTCCAGGCCTATTTGAATCACATTGCGCAGAAGATGCAGCTGGAAGACAGCTCCTCCAACGACCCCAGCTCGGATCTGGATCCCCCTCTGAGGAGAGGCCTGGGGAAGGATATTCCAGCCAGGAACGGGTTGAACGTGCACAGCTATTCGCCAGTGAGAACGTCTCAACTGGAACAGCCCACACCTGGAGTGTTTGAGAATGATAAACCCCAAACGGCTCTGAACAGATGTCATCTCAAAAAAAATACCATCGTTAGGCCTGAAGAAGACTTGGAGGTGGAGGAAGACTACTATGTACCTCAGCGTGGAGCTGCAGCTGACTTGTTGAGCAGGAGTGATGCCCTGGGTGGGAGAGTGTCGAGCAGCCTGAGACACCGTGCAGCTGTGCAGAAGTCTTCTGGTTCTGATGAAAAGGATGAGGAGGAGATGTGGAGGAGGAAGCATAAGAAACGAGGCAGGTGTCCTGCCAACACAGATACAGCAGCTGGACACTTGTTGACTGAGCAGTTTAGTGAGGATGTGCTGGCAATGAATGCCAGGAAAAGCAGTCCCTTGTCTCCAGGTCAAGTCCAAGGTGAGTTCATGCTAATGAACGGTTTGGTCCATTTGTTAAAATTACTGTGGAATTGAATGTGATGTTTTAGTCATGAGTGGGTTAACAGGAGCCAGTTCTACTCTGGCCAAGTCAGTCAGCGCTTAGTTACCTGTGGGTGGCTTTGTCCTGGTTTACGAGTAAGCCATCCGGCATGCGCAAATGGCTTTGTGTGGAGCCAGCTTGATGCTGGCAGGACCTAATCCCCTGGCCTGGGCTCTGTGAATGTGGCTGTGCTGCTTCCAGGATCAGCTCGAGACTAGCAGAGCCCAATTTTTGTGGTGTAGAGTCCAGATGAATAAGACTGCTGGATCTGAGCTGACTCAGGGCAGGGTCACGCTTTCCTCTGCATTGCCTTTTTGGATCTGGAGTACCGCTTTGCCTTTGCGGAGGGTCCAAGTCCATCTAAAACTCAGGAGCTGAGTTGCCTATGTAATATCTAATTCCTGATGCGGAGTGTTGACTTCAGTAAATGTTACTGTCAGTAACAAAGAGACCACATCTTGCAGCACTAAAGTGAGCGTGTCTCTCAAATGCAATGTTCACGGCAAAAACCCCACTTATGGAGGTAAATAAAATTCTTTATTAACAAAAACATCCCCAAAACGGCATCAACAATCAACCAAAGCAGGCAGTTTAAATCTGATCTCTCGGTGTAATGGGTTAAAACTCCCTCTGAATGTTATTTATGGTGAAATACTTGGGTAGCCTGATCTTACGAGCTGCTACTGGAGGAGCTCATAAATGTCACCGTATTAAATTCTCTGTAACAAGTAGAAAAGAGATCGATTTCTCAGATGGGTAAGACAGGCCTGAGGCCTATCACAGCTCTTGGGGTGGAAATCAAGTAAATGGTTAGCTAAATCAGTCTTACAGAACTATGCCCTGTCAATCAAGAGTGGCAGGTAATATGCTTTTTACAGGGTTTGCGGCATGTGTGAGGCTGTGACAGTAGATTACGTGCTGAAGTTGGTTAACTTTCCTGAGTTCTTGCAAGGCAGATCATGGAATTTTAACAAGCAGGCTATACTGAAATTTGCTGATGAGCTTGACTTTTGAGAGGTTTTTGTTTTGCTCACTTCATTGTAGCATGATTTATTATGCTAGCATGTTTTAATAGACTTTTCACCCTTCAGCTTTTGCAGGGTTGGGAAGAGTAGCTAATAGAGATGGGGAGTCCAGAAGGCTTACAGTTCGTAGCCACGAAAATGCTAGTGCCTACATGGATTTCAATCTAAAAGAAAAATCCCCTGGCTCTGAAAAGCCAGTGCTTGCAGTTCCCTCCTGCTCTGGTTGGGAGTGGGGTTGCACAGACCCTTTGACAAGTGGCTGTTTGTTTAGTGTAAAGACCTAGAGCAGAAAATGTTGACCTTCATGTTTGACCTCCCAGGTGGAAAACTTACGCTGTGGGGAAGATGATTAGAAAATTGTTTGCTTAACAATGACACCCTTCCTCTTCCCCCTGCATGCCTCCCCAGCGATCCCTCTGTGCAGCTGGGACTGGTTGCTCTCCAGAACACTTGCAGGGACATGGAAACAGTTCCCTGTGGAGGAAAGACAGGAACAAAATAAATATGTAATTTGATTCAGAGAGATGTCTTTTCTGCTGTTCAGTCTGAGTATGTTTTAGCACTCTTGTTTAAGTGAAATGAAGGTTTTACAGTATGCAAGCACTTAGGTATAAGAACTCACACATCACAGTCCCAGATTAATATTTTCTCACTTCAAAGCTTGCCTTTCTCTCTTGATGCTGATATAAGTCGTATTACTTTGCATAGGCAGGTGTCTGGTTTGATCAGTTTAAATCAAGGCTTGTGAAACTGTGATGGCAAGAATTGCTTCTGTCATAGCAGTGTGCCACATCATCTTTTCAGTAGTGACATTTCCTCACAAATTAACTCTGCTCAGGCTGTTGTAGGCTTTCCAAAAGACTCTTTGAGCTAATCTCAAAGCCAAGCATCTCTCTTCATATCGCTTTTTTTTCATTGTCCTCTTCTTAACAGCTCTTCAGCTCAGGCTTAGACATGGTCAGGTTTGCAGTGATCTGAAAATGGAAAGTGCTAAAATTGAAGGGCATCACGGGGGGCCGAGGAGACCCTGTGCTGGGAGTCAGGCTGTGGGCAGCGCGGGGCTGGGCCCTGTTAGTGGCCTTCCAGTGGTGCTGCAGTTCTGTGGCCTTGGGGGAAAGTAGAGTGGTCTGTGGAGCCCTGAGCAAGCGTTACTGAGCCGTGGAGCTCCCCGCTGCTGATGCGTTGCTGTCTGTGAGAAGTACTGAGGGTTGCCTTTATCATTCTTTACTGTAGGCCCTGGGGTAAGCTTAGGGGATATGAATAATTTCATAGCAGATAATTAGGAGACTGACCATGGCAGTCTCTTCTAGTGTTCCATATAGTAACTGATTTTCCTAAGTATTGGAAACTTTGCAGCTGAGAGACCTGAGTGTGAGAAAAACTCTATTGTCCCTCATCTGGAACATGACCCAGTCATGAAACTGCACATTGGATTCACTCTAAGGTGTCAGCACTCTGGGATCTGGGAAGACAAAGCTGCATATGGATGCATTCCACAGGCTGTTGCTCCTTTCTGTGTGGCTGTAACCTCTGTGAGGAGAGTTGCCATAAAGCCTCTTGTTCTGAAGTTTCTTCTCAAACCTCAGTAAGACCGAAAAGGATCCTAAAATGCCGCTTTAAATTGTGATGCTTATAGTTTTTCATCTAATACAATTTCCCTGCTGGTATTTTTCCCTAAATCTCCAGTCCTCTAGGCCTTTGGATGCTAAAATTTGGTTAAACTTCCTTAACAAAGTCTTTTATGAAGTCCCCTGGGTTGTTTTCTGGTTTTGATCAAAGGCGCTACGGCTTTTCCCACTTCAATCCAGAGCTCGGCATCAAAATCTCTTTTCAGACTGACTGATGTTTGTCATAAAAGGGCTTAAAACTCCCTTTTCCTTGAGGACAGAAGTACTGACTCTTTCTGCGGCATCTGTCTGTCACATGCTAGTCGTCGAGATTGGCGTGGCTGCCAAGTGGAATTTTGTCTTAAATACCTGTGGTGCACTGCTTTATCAGTTGAGACCAGGCTGCGTGTTTCATTTGGGACTGCAAGGTGTCGGTTGGTTTGTGAGGATGTGCAATTCTCAGCCTGTTTTTGAGTGCACGTTGTTGGTTGATAACACAATCCTGAGTCTGCTGGACAGTCTAAAAACCAGTATCTGCAGAGGAGAACCGTCTTCCAAACACGGAGCGCAGCATGGTCTTTGTGAACACCGTCTCCTGACCACGCTTGATTTCAGAGGATCTCGGGAGCTGGAGTGCCTGGGGGTGAGGTGTCTTTATGGATGCTGAAAGCTTGGGTGGTGCAGGATGCTTGTGAAGGCTGATTGCTGCGAAGTAGGTTCAGATTTTGCAGGGCTGAGTATGCAGTCTCAGTCTGTATCTGCAGACATCCTTCTCGGGAAGAACACCGCCGTGGTTTCGCTAAGTAGCCTCCTGAGGCTCCTCTCACTAAAAGCCTCACGAGTTTATGATGCGACGGAGGGATCTTGCCCATCTGTCAGGGTCAGCATGCCCCCTGAGTAGAAACAGACAATTCCTGGGTAACAACATGCCTCATCTGAACTAGCGTATGATTTCCACGGCCCTTTCTGATTTATCGTCTGTCTGACACTTGGCGTTTATTTACCCAGCCTGTGGTACTTGGGCAACTTGGGCAGCTTCCACGGAGGAGTGTCGCTGGCAAGCAGGCTGGTGTTTAGCATCATAGCTTTAAAAACAACTGTTGCTGTTGGATGGTGGCGGTGTGTTTGTGGCTGCAACCCTGACATTTAAAATGTTCAGGATAGGTAAAGGAAATGTCCTAGAATGGCTTTCCTGCATGTTTGATGGGCACAGCTGGTCAAGAAATACCAGCCGTAACAAGAAGGCGGAATCTTAGGGGTTTTGTCTTTCTGTTGAACGCTGCAGTAAATTTTGCATTTGCCTTTGTTTCCCTAGGGAAACTCTGGAGGAAGAACCACAGGTTCTGCTTTTCCCTTCTTGTAAGGCAAATTTAAGATAATGCTACTTTTTAGTGGTGAGCCCTCCAGTTCTTGTGTGGCGAAATTCAGTACTTAAGAATGCTGTTATCTCCCTATCTGGCACCCATAACTATGGATCTAGGAAAGGCCGCAGGATCAGCACAATAAATGGAGAATGTTGGTTGCTGTGGAAATCTTTAGAACGTAGCTGGTCTTGCCAGGTCCAAGGTAACGTTCCTTAGATGACGTTAATCACAGTAATAAGATACGGGAGAGGAGGGAAAAATGGGATTTACTGTATGGCCCCATCTGAGAAACACATGAAAAATAGAATGCTCCTTTCTCTAATGGTTTAGCAACGTCATCACGAACATAAATTTCTCTCTTGCTTTTGATCGAAAAAAATGTTGCATTCCTGAATCTTGTGCAACCAATGTTTTTGGCTCACATCAACCATAGAATGTGAGTTAATATCTGATGTATCCTCTCTTGGGGGGATGAGATCCTGCCCTTGCAGGGACTGTGGGTTTTGTGTGTGATCTAATAACCACCTTCCATGCCCTTTACCAGACAGGCTGAGCACACCGTGCTGCAGCAGGATCGAGTTCTGCAGCAGGAGCCCTTGCCTTTGGCAGCAAGGTTTAATCTACACCAAGTGGCCTCCTTCACCTGCTCATGTGAAAATGCTCTTCAGTGGAAACTCTTGTTGCCGTTATCCTGGTATTTTAAAAATAAAACCGTGTTTTTTCTGCTCTTCAGCTCTAGGTGGGCCCCCATCATGTAGCTCAGGTAACTATGCTTGTCAGTGGGACGTTGGTCCCAGGAAAATAATAGGCTAATACAAGACTCGAGTTTTAAATCTTTTTCTTTAATGTGACTTTTCATCAAATTATGCCACAGAGATCCTCTTGAGCTCCCTCAATGTCAGTTTCTTATGAGATTAGGAGTTTGATAAAGGTGTGAGCAGGGATGTTAGCGTGACAAAATCACCGTGCACATGTCATGGTTTCAAAGCGGTTTAGCTGAACTAATCAAATGGAGGAATAAACGGAGAATTGTTACCAACAGGTGTGTCTGGTTCCTGCAGTGTTGTGTTCAGACCCTGTGCTGTTTAATACTTCTGTCAGTCATCGGGAAGAAGACATGAAGTAGGATTGAAAGTTGTTTTGGATGACTTGGAGACCACAGGGGGTACTGAATAATGGGAGCGGTTACTGTCAGCCGTCTGGATCGCTTGGTGGACTGGGAGCAGGCAAAGCAAAATCCATTCATCAGGCCAGCGTAGAGCCATGCTAGCAGTACGAGGAACCCGGTGTGGGAAGCAATAGCTTGGAAAAAAGTTTTCAGCTTTTGATGGATTAATCCGCTGAACATTCCCCCTCCTGTGAAATGTGGCCAAAAGGGTAATGTAATGAGCACGGGAATCGGAAGATGGAGTATGGACTGCGTGAACCTGGCATGGCAGCAGCTTCTGGAGTATTGTGTCCTGTGGTGATGCCCTCTGTTTGGGGCGGATGGTGATGAATTGATGAATACCCAGAGGACAGCTACAAGGAAGATTAAAACGCTGGGATTGTGAGTGAATGATCTGAGGAACCCTGCTTTACTTATCAAAGAGGTGCTTGGGGGAGGGGAGCTTCCCCTCAACTGCCGACATGGGGAACAGATGTTCAGTAATAGGCCACTCAGTTGAGCAGATTATGATATAATGCATTTAAGGCTCGACAAATCCAGGCTTGAAACACAGCACAATTCAGCAGTGAGGGTGAATGACCACTGGAACAGTTTCACCAAGGCTTTTGTGGTATGTGGGCTGGCACTGGCATGTTTAAAAGCCCTGATAACAAATTCTACCCCTGAAATATGCTGTAGTTCAAAAAGGAATTTGAGTAAGCCCTCTGTCCTCTGCTATCCGTGAGGTTGGCCAGCCCACACACCCTGCTCAGCTCCGGCCTGTTCGGATCTCTCTGAAGTGTCTCCCTTGCTGTGGGTACCTAGGTAGGCAAAAGCTGTCTTGAGTGGCTAATTGCTATTCTTCTCCAGGCCATGGCTGCTGCAGGGCTTTCACCACTGCCCTGCTCACCAGCCTCTGCTTCTGCCTCTCCTGTCCTGCTGGTGTCCATCCCTGGTCCTCCCACCTCAAGCTCCCCCCAGCTAACCCGCTCCATTAAACGCTGTGGGCTGCATGTCCCTAACTCCCTCTGGTGGGGAAATCCGAGCTAAGGAGAGTTGAGGTTTGGCTGGGGCAGGATGGAAACCAAAATGTTGGGATCTCTTGCATCAAATAATGTCTTCTGTGACAAAAATAAAAACTTCCGGGGTGCTGAAGGGCAGTGTCAATGCTAGGAGCTGCTGCCTGTAGGGGTATGGGGCAGGGCATGCCTTGGAGAGTATTTATGGCTCTCTACAGATACAAACCTGCAACGATAAAGCGTTTCTGTTCAGTTTGTATGTTTTTAGGTGTTTTTCCCCCACAGTACTAAGGGTTGTGAATTATGTACCTACTAGACTGAACGGTTCATCAGCAAACTGTCTAGTTCTGCAGCACGCTTGGTAACCTCGGGATATGTATGAATCTGAAAGCAGTTCTTTCCTTTCTTCAGCTGTTGATGTCTTATAGTATGTGAGCACCTCCCGTTAGGTATTTTGGCTTTCAAAGCCTCTTGACTTCCTCTGATCTCCCAGCAACTTGCATCCTTCCAACTACTGAAGCCCAGAGAAATCAGAGAATTTCTGCTATGTTACGCTTTAAAGTTGTTTGTTTTTTTTCTTGCGAGTGTTGAAGAAGCCTTTTCACAGCGTAGTTGCTGGATAAAACAAAGAACAAAGGTGTTGTGGAAGATGGTTTGGGAGGATGGAAGGACGAGGGGGCAGTGGAAGCAGCCCTGACCCACATCCCGAGGCAGGAGTGGAAGCCTGGAGGAGTGCAGTCATCAGGCGGAGTAGGTAGTTAGGAGGTCACGAGCAGGGTGGAGCAGGTTCACAGAGAGTCCTGAAAACCAGAGGAGCTGTATCCCCTCCCTGACAACGCCGCTGTGCTGCTGCACGCAGCTGGAGCACGGTAACTATTTTGATAAACTTTTAGTCTATTGCTACTAAATGAGTTTCGTCACCAGCCCTTAGTTCTGAGCCTGGAATGGTATCCTTGGCTCTTGTGCTCTTGTAGTATTCCTGCAACACAAACCCTGCTGAGGAATTGAATAAAACTGCAATTACTGTCTGAGTTACTGAAGTCAAAGTCCTGCAAGCATCAGGAAGCTTGGAAGTGTTTTGGAAGAGGAATCGCGGTGTCGTGGGCACATGATCTTGGCAGCTGGGAGCAGTTTCCACAGCATTGTTTTCTGCAGCAGAAAGAATCCATTGTGCATTTTTCTTCAGTGTTTGAAAGCATAGGACCTTTCAGAAACCCAAAGTCAGTGACAACACTTTCATTTTCCCTGGTTCCATGTTGGAATCTAGGATCATGCAGCCCGATAAGCGCGTGCAGCTTGAAGCGCAAGAGCTGTGGCAACATGCGCTTCCCACCTGATTTCCATAGGTCTGGAAATGAGCATCTGTCTCTGCTCCTGCCTTTCCTGGTTGTCCATGGATGTGCTGTGTCATTTTTTTGCTACCTCCATTTCTAAGTTGGGGATATTTCTTCCTCATTGGCACCTTGTAAGAATACTGAATGTCTGAACCTTTTACAAGTAGCACAGTCCCCTCCAAAAGCAGCTTATGGCCTTGTGAACTCACTCACAAACCACGACAGCCCAGTCATGGTTTTCCCAGTGTTTCCCCATCTGAGAGTCACCGGCTGGGGGCCAGGCTGCCGTTCTGCAGCCAGCCTGTCCCCTGTGTGGCAAGGATTCCCTTTGTGTTTGTTTTTTTTCTTGGACTTTCAACTCTGCCGTGCAAATTTTGGCAAGCTTTCTTCCAAAAAAATGTTTAGAGAATCATCTCCAAAGAGGCAGGGCAAGAGAGAGCAGCAAATTTGTTGCGGGGCGCACAGATGGCCGACAGCCGGACCGTGTTTTGGTGCGTGAACCCATTCGCGTTGGTAGCCGAGCTGCCGGCTGGTGCAGGAGCTGTGCACGTTGTGTGGGGTTGCTCGTAGCCAGTTGTGCTGCTGCTAGAGGAACCGGTTGCTTTGAATCGCTGTTGACATCACATTCAAGAACTGTGTGGACAGTCCTGTGCTTTTAAGAGTTGTCTTCTCACTTGAGTTTGATTTTGTCTAGATGGTGGAAAGCTACAGCTCAGATTTACGCAGTGGCCGGCCCTGGTGGCCCATCCTAACGGGTCAATTAGTGGAGACTGGTGGGCATGGGAGCTGGTTCTGGCAGCTGGATTTCAGTGCATCATCCGCTCAGTTCAGGACATTTGCATAGAATTTACATTTTGGCTGAGCCTGTGCATGTAAATGTAGGTCTGCATTGTTTCTTTTCTTTGAATGACTGTTTAATTAACTTTAAATTTAATTATGCCATCTGCCGAAATCCCTACAGTGCTGCCATATCACCGTTGTTTTCCACTTCCGACAAGATACTCTTCTCTCTCCCGGAAGTTTGCCCTACTTCTTAATCATTACGATAACTTTGAATCCTGCCCATCCTTAGTTATTTTTGAGGACTCACAGCAGTGTTGTAGGATCTCCTTTTGGCTCTGTGGTCAGGCTCGGACTGAGCAGAGGAGTGTGCTGCAGAACCTCCAGTTTAAGCTTCTTGGAGTTGACGTTTCATCAGAGGAGAAGGATGTCTCTTTTATTCACTCGTGATAAGGAGGAAGTGCTCTCAGGCTTTCTCTTAGACCTTAGACTGAGCATCTGAAACACTGCCTACCGGGTTTATCTCCTGAAAGTCTCTGCTGCAATGAAACCTCACTGAACTGATAACATATCTCTGAGTCTTGCCTTTCCACTCCTACATCTCTAATGAATTCTTTCCCATGACATCCTCGTTTCTCTCCATTGCTTTATCTTTAATCTTGAGCTATCTACTTTATTTAACCGATTTGCTTCGAGATACTGTGAAATGCGTGGAGGTGGTTCCGTTCCAAGGCTGTCAGAGAACTCTGAACTCATTTAATTCATCCTGAGAGCAGTGTCGAAGCACGGCTGTTCCTAGCACAGGCTGGAGCGGAGCTGAGCTGAGCTTACAGGGAGTGTGGTGGATGGGTTTTGGTCTTGATTGTGTTACTGGGGATCTAGCACAGAGTTTTGTTTGAGGTATTTTCCAAGGAGTGTCATTTTTCTTCGTGGACATCATGGTTTAGGCCCAGGAACTCAGCTGCACGCAGCCGCTCACTCACTCCTCCCCTCAGTGGAATGGGGAGGAGAAAATGTAAGGAAAGGCTGGTGAATTGAGGCAGGGGCAGAGTGGAGTCCCTCACCTGTTACGGTCATGGGCAAAACAGACTCAAACTGGGGCAGAAAAATAATTTGGTAACCAACAAATTAGAGTAGGGTAATGAGAAAATAAACCCAGATCTTACAAAACACCTTCCCCCTGCCCCTCCC
>NW_010274822.1:0-1450 GCF_000690775.1 Eurypyga helias | reverse complement strand
GTGTTGATTAGGTGTGCTTTCCTAAGTAGGAAGTCTAGGGAAGATGTCATCTTCATCCCGCTCAAGCACTCTTCAATATCCTCACCATCACACATTTTCCCTTTTTCCTGATCCCCAGGAACGGGAAACTCTCAGGACCAAGAGTTTTCACAGCCTGGGACACGCTCTCTCACACTGGGGTTGGAGAGGAGGGTTTCCCTGGGAATCCATTTGCCCTGTGCATGCCCTAAGCATCGGTGACCAAACTGAAGATCTCGAGGGCACCATCCCATGGAGCACCTTGGCTCCAGGTACTGGAGTGCATCTTCCACACATCCATGCGGAGCCCTGGGAATAAGGGCAACAAAGCAATCCCTCAACCAAATAAAGCAAGAGGGACCCCTGGAAGTCAGTGGACCAAAAACCGTTAGGGCAGCGGTGAACCTGCTCCATTAAGTCCTCCAAGCTGTGATGGAGCAGGTGTGTGCAAGGAGCTCTCTTCCCAGCTGTGTATCACCTCAACCAGAGTTGTCTATTTTCACTTGAGAAAAAAAAATCTCTGTCACAAGGCTGGCACAAATCCTTTTAGCTGGGCAAAGCAAAGATCTTCTGGGACCTATAAGCCATCTCTCCTCCTCAGGAGTTCCTGTTACTTGCCACTCAGGGGCTGGCATCAAGGCCAGCTTTCCTACCCCAGGAGCCGTGCAGAGGTTCATGTTGCATGAGGGCAGAGGGGAAAAAAAAAAAATCTCCCCCACTTTCTTCTTTTCTTTGTGTTTTGTGTGGGTTTTTTTTCTTCCTTGCGGTGAGAGCGATATCATGCGATTTCAGACAGCCAACTAGCACAGCAAGGAGGGCGGCCAAGAGAGCCGCACAGAAGTTAATCCTCCAAGTGGAAATACGGGAGGCTCAGGGTCTGGCTGGCTGAAGGATAACAGGAAAAGAGAATTGATGAATCCACAAAAGATACTCAAGTGTCTGATTTCCAGCACCAAAGGGCTTAGGAGCCTAAATACCGATATGATCTCTGTGGTCCTAGGTTGAATAAAGAAAACAAACTGCGTTTCTTGCAGAAACTGATCTCTCTCATTTGGGACAGGCTCGCTTGCCACAGAGACACAAGTGAGCAGCAGGGGATACAACAGCAGGTCACAGAATTCCTCGGTTCTCAGCGGATCCATGCCTTTAAATCCAAGTGTTTTTCAAAGTGTTTTTCCAAGCAGCCACCAGCTTCTCGGCAGGCAATGCTCGGCAGAGAGAGGGAGTGCGGCGGGGTCTGGGTGCCGGTATCCCTCCATCCGCCCTGGGTACCCCTCCTCCCGCCCGGGGTACCCTTCCTCTCGCCCGGGGTACCCCTCCTCCCGCCCGCCGCGGCCCCTCCAGACCGGGATGGGGGCACGGCGCTTCCCCTTTCGGCCAGCCCGAAGGCGCTCTTCGAGGAATGGCGAGCGGGAATCCAGCCCTGTGGAGC
>NW_010274821.1:2798-6184 GCF_000690775.1 Eurypyga helias | reverse complement strand
GCCGCAGCGGTTTGCGGGAGCTGGGACAGGCCCTGGGGTGGCGCTGGGCGGCTGCCACGTGCTGAGGGGGGGAGTGAAAACACAGGTGTCTTCTTCCACACACGGTGTCTGGGACGTTGTTCCAAGAGATGCCGTGTAAATCAGTGCTGAGGTAAAAAGGAGGGATTCCCTCCTCTTAGGACTTCAGACGCGGCCAACGAACCTCACTGCTCTTGGTGTTAAAAACACACCGCCTTCCCGGCCTGAGCGTTCGGGGGGATTTATGCTCCTCTGTTCTCATACCGTGTGACTTTTACCCCTGCTGGGCGGCTATCAGTGATGTCGTTTTTAATGGGGAGAACATTTCATGTCCTTTTGGATGTAATCTTGCTGGAATTTGAAGTTCCTCTTATAAAATAGGGCTTCAGTTCCCCTGATCTCCTTGAAGCCTTCGTTGCCTATTAAAATTCCTGTTTCCTGACCTTGGAAAGCCAGGCTTGTGTCTGATATTGCAGCTGAAGTCTCTTGGAAAGCCAGGCTTGTGTCTGATACTGCAGCTGAAGTCTACAGGTACAAGGGATGAAGTCTTCCCTACCTAAAACAGATGTGAATCTCTGGTGTCTTCAAGAATCACGTCTGCCTTTGGCAAAGCCATGTGGTGGTCCCTGATCATTTCACCTTTTGCCCCCAGTTCTTTCTGTCTCTCTTCACCAGGGAACGACCTACCTTCACTTTACCGTATCAATTTTGTTAGCTCCTAGGTGCAAGATACTGCATTTGCTCTGTGGAAATGCTGTTAAAATCTCAAGATCAGGCACATTCTCCTCAGCAATGCCCAGATCCTCTTCTCTGCTGACAGTGCTTCCCCCATCTTTTTCCCTCAGCAGGTTAGTCAGTACCTTCCCCATCAAAACCATATGACACCACCTGCACAGCAGCACCAGATCAGCACTCCTGAATTGTAAAGACACCCTCACAGCACTGCAGCCGAGTTATGGCCGCTAAGGGTCAGCAGAGCTTGCATTTTCCTGCAGATTTGTGGTTTCTGGTCGACAGCGTAAGCAGCAGGCCCTCTAGATGGCTGCATAACACAAACAGTATGCACGCAGGAGCAGTGCTGCACGCAGCTTCAGGAAGGGAAGAGTTAAAACAAGCTGCAGCTCTTACATCAGGTTATACTGAAAAGGGCATCTTTGTCATTAGTTATGTGGTGACATCCAGGAGCTCAAGCATCCTCTCTGGCCGGGTGAGCAGCTACCTTTCCCCAAAGGTCACTGCTGAGCCCAGGAAGCAAGAACACTGACAAGCGGACAACTGTCCCAGCTGGAAGATCTCACTGCCTGGGCTTTTACTAAATATATATATATATAAAATATATCTTTTTCCCCCCACTGTTATTCAAAGGATTTTATATAGTAAAACATGACAAAAATCTCAAGTAATCACTTGGCGAGACTTGCTGTCAACTAAGCTGCTGAACATCTCTGGCACAAACACCTACACGGCCCTCACCGTTTTAGGTGGCACAAATAAAGTGAGTCCTCCTGCTACTGGAGTCACTGATGGGCAGCGGCGGAAGCTGAGAGCAAAGGCCCTAGGAAGCAGCAGCAGAAAGCCCTGCTTCTCATTTGATCAGCAAGGAGGTACAGCTCTGTAAACTCCTCTCGCCCCGTGTCGCATCAGCTGCATAGGCCTGGCAGCCTTTTTCAAGGCACCTGCCCTTTGGGAAGAAAGCAGTATCATGCTGTGTATATGTGCAGCAGGTTTCCCCGAGGCCAAAAAAAGAAATCCACCTTGGGTGTATTGGTGATTTGTGATGGTAGAGGTGTTTCTCTGGGACAAATTTGGAGCATCACTCGTGCATGAAGGTTTGCACCATTCTTACTCACTGCCAGAATGGCTACAGTGTGCAGAGACAACAACTTGCCAATGGTCCATGTCCATCTCTGCTTCTGGGAGCCAGCAGGAAGGCATCCAGGACCTACCACAGCCTTAACTAACGATAGAGGGTGCACTGCCAGCCTCTTGCAGATCAGTTCAAGCATCACTAGAAGAGTGTGTCTCTAGCAGATGTTCATGTCTGCTATTTGTATGTCCATCTCTCCCGAAGCTAGTACAGCACCTGAGTGGGAAGTGTTGGCTTTTGACTGTTCAAAAGCTGTTTGGTGAGTCTCCCTTCTTCATGTGATCAGCTATAGATGTGATCATCAGAAACTTAAGCAAACGATCCCAGAATCAAGAGGACAGAGGTAGCAGGAGGCCCTTTAAAAATGCCCTTACTATTTCCTTTCTATGCAAGTTATTCTGAGGTGAGCTTGTTACAGAACTCTTCATTTATAAGACCTCATCATGGCCACGGGGATGGGGCAGGGTGGGGGTGTAAAAGGCCATGAGTTGGGCAACTGAGGCATTCTGCAGCTGGGAAAGTAAACCAAAGCTCGTATTTTTGAGGAACCTCTTTTTTTTCACCTTGCTGTTTGTTTCACATGTCATTAAGAAGTCAAAATGAGTATTTATGAATCCAGCAGCAGAGTCCTCAGGCAGGCTAAAGCACAGGGCTTCTCATTGCTTTTCTGAATATTAAGTCACCCCAGGAATTACAAGCGATGCCCTAGAGATGCCCTTTCCCTCACAGGCTGATGTCTCACAGCATCGAACCAAGCATCTTGTTTTCATTCACCCTCTGGAAATCAGAGAGTAATGCCCTTTGTGTGACACATCTCAACGACAGGACACGACCAGCACCCAGAGAGTCTGCAGATTAGAAGTTCAGCAGCAGGCAGTAGGATGAGCCATGTATATTTAGAAGAAATCCCAAGCCTGACAAGAAATCTCCACGTAGCAAAACAGCAGTATTAAAATAGGGAGAGTCAGAAATACAAAAGGTGTGGTATTTGCAAAGAGAGCCAAGTGAGTCTTCCAATAGCCAAGTTAAATATCACACAACTGAGGTTAACGTGAACCCTCCATCCTGAGATCTCAGGCACAGAGTCATGGACTCTAGGGAGACAACGTGTAAGTTTGCCCTTTTCGTCTTGTTTGGCTTGGCTTAATGAACAGCGAACATTACACTAAGCAGGTCGGGACTGCAGATAGCCCCATCTTTACAGGTTCCTCTTGCCTGACCCCCAACCATGAAACTGGCTTTTGTGAAGTGCTAAATGTTGGGGTTTTTTCCATCACCTTTACCCATATCTATGTAGACATTGTTTGTAATGAGAGCATTGCAATAGAAAAGTCAGTATTTCTCTGCATGCAGATATAACAATTTTCCTGGCTTCCTTTTAATGAATCCCTCGCATCTTTGAGAACTTGTTTCATGCTCTGAGGCTGGAAAATTACCATCATGCTTCTGACTGGGGATTCATAAAATTACTTTTGGAAAAAAATACAGTAAATTAATACGG
>NW_010274821.1:0-2769 GCF_000690775.1 Eurypyga helias | reverse complement strand
TGAACATCTCGGAGGCTTCCTCATCAATACACTACCTGCTTTTTTCTTAATTAGAGTCCTGAAACCATGGCTCCTGGTCAGAGCTTTTTAATGGATTTCTTTACTGATTATCCATTCTTCCCTCCAATAAAAGCAGTATTGTATGTAAAATCATACAGCCTTGCTCTTACCATGGATGATGTAAAGTCCACTCGTGTTCGGTTACTGTATCTGGGGTGAGGTTCAACTGTGCCACCTTGATCAAGTCTGAGTCTTAGGTAATCGTGCTTGAGTCCTGGTTTCTAAGTAGTCATCTATTAAAGACAAAGGATTTATTTTCTTTTTCCCACAATACACCTTAGAAGTTGTCTAGCTTTAAGTGTGAAATTATGGGAGTTAAGGGGATGGTGAGTCAGCTACCACATACCTTAGCCATCATGCTGAAACCTCCCATGATTCCTAGCAAGGAAGTGGATTATCCACTACTGAAGGATTTGAACACATTAGTAGTTCGGTATCTCAGCCATCCTTCAGCAGAATGGATGGTCTAGTCCAAACTTGGGAGAAGGGATTCTTAACATAACCCTACTTCAAGTATTACTTTTCTTACCATTTTAAAGTAACAGTGGAATGAAATTCAGAAAAAAAGGCCAGATCACAGCCAGTTTACTCAATTATAATTTACATTATTACAAACGATGTCAAAACTCCCACATGACCTCCAACAGGTCAAGTAGCTGACAAAATATGAGTGATCCAAAAGGTGTTTTGAATTTAGTTATACTGAGGTTGTAAATCAGATGCAAATCTCATTCTATTATACCACATTATACACATCTTTTTCAGTGGCATAAGAAATTACTCCTATCTGTGCACATCTATATTTGATCCACAGCTTTATTCCTGAAAACATTGCCTTTATAATCAGTTCGGTGAATGGAATAAATGTAGCAAAAAACCCCCCATCTTAGATTACTATATAATTGACAAGAATATTCAGACAAAACGCTCTCTCTCCCTGACTACCAAGCAAATTTCCTAAACTCTTCATCTCCTCACATCACTTCGCTATATGAACAGCCAGGAAAGGATCATTTCAGCTATGACAACCACCTGTATTCTACTGATTTATCCCTTATTTCCTATTGTTTGAGATACCCTTGTGATGGAATGGGAATACATTCCAGGTTGATTATTTCTATTTGGCAGGATGTTTTTCTTTTGTCTTCTTAACGTCTGTGAAACTGAGGGGACTCAGTGGAGCTGCCTGCTCACAACATCACAAATGGAGCCACTACAGCTCTGACCAGTAGCCAACTGTTCAGACAGAATCAGCAGAGGACTCAGAAACTTCTCTGTCATAGGTATCGGGCAAAGATACAGACTTCACTCTTCTATGCCCACTTCCTGGTAGAAATATTGTTTTTTACAGATATTTCTAAGTGGATTGGATGCATTCTGATATCTTTTATGAACAGATTTCACTACATCTTAGCTTCATGAGCAATGCCAATATTTCCCAGACTGTCTTTTTGTTCCATGAGTGCGTGAGGCCATGTCAATGATGCCTTAACTGCCAATTGTTCCTTCTAAGCACTACCACAATATGGATATTAAAAAGTCACTGAATAGTAATCTCACTGCAAGTGTATTTGTGGCCACAGTCATGCATGCTCCTTGGCTACCTGGTGCATTTGCAGGAGCCCGTTCCCTTTACACATATGCACACTTAGATCAGCCTGCACCCACCCCCACATTGTATTGTGAATAAAAAGCTTATAGCTAGTTCCCTACCTGAGTACATGGATGACATCTTAAGAACTAAACTAACATTATTTAACTGGTCAGTAGGAACCTTCCTCTAAGGATAGTTCAGCATCCAAATGCTTTTGTATGTTTTATCTGAGAAGCTTCCTCGCTTTGTGCATTGACTTCCCCCTAATTTGTCTCCATTTTATGTTTCACCTTTCCTTGAAGGAAGGGT
Organism: Eurypyga helias; assembly: GCF_000690775.1. NCBI lineage: Eukaryota > Metazoa > Chordata > Aves > Eurypygiformes > Eurypygidae > Eurypyga > Eurypyga helias. Next base: position 806 of record NW_010274821.1, on the reverse strand, counting down.
AGTACTCCAGGATGGGCTTCCAAGTCAGAAAAAACCTGATTGTAGGACACAGACATCTTCAGTTTTGCTTATGTGTCTATCTAGTAGGCCGTAAATGTATATAAATTATGAGAAGTGCTCTGTCATACTTGAAGCATTTTTTAGATTGTTGTTGAGATGATGCCTTTCAGTAGGAAAAAGAATTGAAAAGCTCTTTTGGTGCCTGTGCGAAATGCCAGTAACATCTCACCCTTTTGCGGATAATGTCTTCAAATAATGGTGGTAAAATATTAGCAAAAATTGCATTTAACTCATAAATATTTACAGCTATTTGAAATGCCAAAATTCTGCTCTGCGACTAGCACAAATCAACTGAGTAACATTGTGTACAATAAAAAAGTGGGTCACCGCCAAGTGTGGCTTATAACTGCAACATGATTTGCAAATACATCAAATTGCTGCCTCAGGACAAGGGGCTGCTTTCAGAGCACAATGTCTTAATTGACTACTGTAGGTTCGGAATAGGTTTCAAACCTCACATCTACCATGAACTGCCATAATCTTCCTGCCTTATTTAGTCTGAGTTCATAGCTTTTTACTGGAAGAAGAGAAGTGGATTCACTGCTGTAAAACACCACCTTGACATGGAAAATGAACCGAGTAAGGACCAGCCCATCCAAACACTGCAAGCCCTGCAAGACAGATCATCCCCTAGGCTGCCTGGAGGAGACAGATGAGAGTCACCATCTCTGGACAGTGGTTTCCACAGTTGAATCAATGGAGATTTAGTGCAAAATCATAGAATCGTAGAAATGTTTGGGTTGGAA
>NW_010274820.1:327-4522 GCF_000690775.1 Eurypyga helias | reverse complement strand
CCACAAAAATGAGCAACGTGTTGGCCCCCCCCGAAGCCACGGGTGCCACCTCGCCCTGCTCACCCTACTGCCACCCTCCCTCCTCCTCCTCCCGGCCTCGCCCCTGCCTCCTTGCCCTCCTCCATGGGGCTTCGCCTTTTTACTTGCTCCAGCCCCCTCCTCTGTTTCAGGAGACCGAGGGCTCGGTCCTTTCCGAGTCCGAGGGAGACGAACCTTTTGGAGACGGGCCCCAACCACGACACAACACCCCTCACCAAGAAGCACGAAGCTCCAGAGTGTTCAGACAGAGAGGACGCTTGCTCTCCAGGACCATCTTCGAAGCCTCCCTCCTTTCCAAGGGCAGGCTCCCACCCCGCACCTCTCAGCTCCCACAACTGGGCATAAAGCTCTTTGGATAAATATTTATATCTGGCTACTGGCCTGTGGATCCCCACTCCAGCTTCTAGGGAACAGCGTGAAGAAATCCAGACCTCCCTCTTCCCTGTGCCTGCCCGTACATCGCTGCTCTAGAGCAGACAAGCAGGACGCAGGGGGAGGAGGGGAGCTTATTCCAAGGAAACCAATGGATCCAAACTCTTCGCCAAAGTGGACTCACATTTTTTTTTTCCCCTTGACACAACATCCTAATTTGACTTTTTCAGTATCTTTCCTTCAACAACCTTTTTTCCTTCCTCCCCTTCCTACCCAGCAACTGCGCATTTATTAATTCATGAGGCACTAATTAGTTCTTTGTTTAATTTTGTGTTAAACAGACTGACCGGAATGATAACGACTTGCAGCGTTGCATTACGGTCCCCAACCGCCCCTGTTTTCTGACAACAAGGGAGCGCAGTGAGACTGGCGTGATGAACCCCAATTCCCACTCCAGTTGCACTTCATTAAGTCAAAATGTGACAAGAAGCTTAGAGAGCAACTTTCAGATCGGATCGCACATAACAATTGGGCAGGAAACTTTCCGAGGGGGAAGCGGGAGAGGCACTCGCAGCGAAGGCTGGCACCGTGCACAATTCCCCGGCGTGCCTGCCTTAAAGGAGCCGGCTTGCAGGACTGAGGGCACGTGCTGGCGGCGAGGGGTGCCGGGGAGGAAGGGGAGGGGAAGGGCGGCAAGCCAAGGCGCCTGCACGGCAGGGCAGGGGGGGAGGCATCACTGCTTTCTGCTCCCCTTGGTTTTGTTTGCAGTGATGGCTTGTGTTGGCAGGCTGTGGGACGCGCAACCGAGGACCCCCAGGCGTGATAATCCCTCAGCGAGTCACTGCGGGAACTCTGAGGGCATCCTGAGGCACCTTCAGCTCCGTGCCTCAGTTTCCCTGCTGTAGCTCCACAGGGAAGCAGTTGGTGATCCTCAGCTGCTATTCAACGGGATGAACTCCACAAGTAGAACAGAGTCCCCTAAACTGCAAAGGGAGGGGTCGAACATCGGCACCCACGTTGCTGAAATGGGAAGGGACAGCTCTGGCACCAGGGAGAGGGACGGGCACTCGCAGGGAAGGAGCTCTGCTTCCTCTGTGCAGTGTCTGATGCTCCAGTGGCACTACCAAGGCTTGAAACTGGCCTGATGGGTCTAGAACCAGCAACAAGCTTGGTAACCTGCAAAGCACGTGCCCTGCGCGCCGAGCTCGGCCCGATGGGTAGGAAACCAGCCCCCCCCAGCGCTGCCAGTCCTTCAGCTCTCCAGAGTGCCACAAGCACCTCTCAGGAGGAGTCACAGCACAGCGTTCAGGCACATGGCCACACGCCTGGCACTTTTCCACACCCTTCCCTCATCCCTCTCTCCCGAGAAAAGGCAGACTCATCCTTAGCCTTGATCTGCAGAGGCCTGAAAGCTCAACGAAGGTGCAAACCCCTGGCAAAGCCACGCGAGGGACTCTCTCTTGAGGGTGACATCAGGACTGGGGAGCGACACTCGAGCTGTGTGTCCTGACCAGGGCAGGGGCAGAGGAGCGAGCACTGCGACCGAAGCCTCCGAGCCTCAGGGGCCGCCTGCACAGCATCACTCTCTACGTGCTTTATCAGTGTTTTCACCTGAGCGAGCTCTAAACGTACGGGTCTTTGGGGAAGGGGCCAGGCTGCAGCGAGGTATCACAGCACGGTGTTTGCCGGTACACTCACAGCTGAACAACACACGGATCCGCTAGCAGACATGTTTGCGCTGGCTTCCATCTTTCATGAATCTGGAATGCAGCAGGGACCTCTGTGACTGACAAAAGGCTGTTCCTGCATGACAGACATCCCAGGAAGACACCAGATCCCTCTGCTTTCAGTTCTCTGTGTGCTCTGGATCCCATAAAAAAGCATATGTAGGTAGTAACACTCAACTGGAGGGTAGACTGGTGTCCAGAAAGGGCACAAGCACCCATTAACACCCGAAGCAAGGACAACTGAGAAGGTCCAGGATTGCTGGGAACAAGAAACACCCTCTTCTGCCACCAGCCCAACAAACCTTCTTGCTTTTGCAGGAGGGCTGGAATATCCCAGCTGCTCTAGAGATGCAGTTGGGCCTTGTCATCTGCTGAGTGGATGTTTCAGAACAAAAGGCAGATCCCCATCCCCTTCCTCTGCAAGCCCAGCCCAGGCTCTGGGCCAGGGACCCTGTCCAGGCACTGATGCCGAGAGGAATGCAGCTCTCAGCATGTGGCTCACACCCTCCCTCGGGAGCAAGGGGATGGGGCAGCCGCACAGAGATGTCACCAGAGTGGCCCAAGGCCAGCCCGAGCAGGGGGAGAAGCTGGTGAGCCACAGCAAGGAACCAGCAGGACTGACAGGGCAGAGCGAGGGGCAGCGGAAGGACACCCTGAGTTTCTGGGGACAGAGCCCTGGATGCCATCACCGCACGGTCACCATCTCCTGCGGATAACACATGGGCTGAAGGAGAGGGAAACTCGCGTTGTTTCCCGGTTCCCCACGTCTTGGCTGCCATTACCAGGCAATACCAGTAGCACACCACCAAGCACCCACACCCACTGATCGTCAGGGCTACGCGGCTGTCAGTGCTCTCAGCAAAGTTCTGCGCTGAAAATGAGGGTACCAAGCATCCCAACTAGGTCATGGTCCGTCCCTTCTTCCTAAAACAACAAGCTGAGATGTCCTAGACTCCATCCCCAATCCTCTTTAACCAGGAAAACTCTCCTCCTAGGATTATGGGCCCACTGCCCCCCTTCTCTCCCCCTCCATCTGGCTGGGAGCAGCCTGGGACCGAGCGCTCTTCCCAGCCCTGGGAGAACCCTGCCGTTCCTCTCTCATAAAAAAGAAAAATGGGAGCTATAAAAAAGGCAAAGAAAAGAAAAGCAAAGCAAAGGGAAATCAGTGCGAAGGAAGAAAAGAGCAAAGCCCCCCCTTCCCTTCCCACCCCTTCCCCATTACCTGACTTTTAGCACCGGGTAGAGCCGCTTGCTTCATTGCTCCCGAGGACTCCCCCTCGGCACAGCGCTCCCCGGGGAAGGCCTGCCCTGCCTCTCACCCTGTCCCCCTCTGCTCCAACCTGTTGAGCAGAGCCCAGTCCAGCTCCATAAAGGCGATGCAAAAAGGAGGAAAACCAGCGCTGGGCAGCAGAAGGGGGACAGGGCCATCCTGGAGGTATCCCTGTCGCTCAGTGCCATTGGAGACCTTGGGACTGCTGGAGCCCAGCACAGGACAGAGGGATGGGAAACAGCAGCCCTGACAGTCCCAATCTACAGCTGGTCTCAGCTTCCCGGCACCGATGGCACCCAGGACCCCCACCTCGGTGCGGCACTGCCCAGCACAGCAGGAGGGGGATGCCAAGGGAAGATCCCAAGGAGTTCACCTCACCCCCCGCCCCGACATCGGTGAAGCACAGCAGTCCCCAAACTTGGCATTCGGCAGCCCTGGACTGGCTCCTGCTAATTTGCTGTCAGGCTGCCTAAGCAAACCAATTAAAACTAATCATTAATTATAAAAAAGAGAGAGAGAAAAAGACCCTGCACAAATGGAGAACTGGAAAGGGCATGGGGAAAAGAAGGACAGGAGGGAGCAGAGTGAAGACGAGGCGGTGGGGGAGAAAAGGGCTCTAAAAGACCCAGCCCAGAGCCCTGGGTGAAGGCAGCAGAAGGGCAAGTGGTCTCCCAGGGCAGGGTGGGGAGAGGCGGCGGTGAGCGAAGCAGCATGACCCAGAGGAAAAGCGACAGTGCCGAGGATGGTGAAGCACACCCAGACACCAGATCCCGCTGCGGCGGGAGCC
>NW_010274820.1:0-277 GCF_000690775.1 Eurypyga helias | reverse complement strand
GCAGGGCCCTGGCGTAGCCAGGGGGGCATGAGCTGCAGCTCGGCAGTGCACCAGGCACTTGCCACCCTCTGCAGAAGAGGAGGGTGCAGGCGAGCATAGCGAGCGAAGACAGAGTCAGGGGTGCGCACCAGGCTCCGTGTCAGGGCTACCGGCTCTCTCGGAGCAAATGCCTTAGATGGGGATGAAAAATGGGGCATTTATGAAAAGCCCCTGATTATGCGGATTTGACTGGGGCCCCAGCTCCGTCGCCGTCGCCCCGCTGGCTCCCCACGAGCTC
>NW_010274819.1:0-1543 GCF_000690775.1 Eurypyga helias | reverse complement strand
CGGAGCAGGAGGTCTTGTTGGCGTTTTTCTTTCGTGGGGGGCATTCGGATGGTGTGTGCCAGGTGCTCACGGGCTTTTCCCTCCTCCCTAGTGCCCCCAGACCAGCCCCGCCTGACCGTCTCCAAGACCTCGGCGTCGTCTATCACGCTGGCCTGGATTCCTGGGGACAACGGGGGCAGCTCCATCCGAGGTACGGGTGCCGGGGGCAGCGGGGTGGCGCTGGCACCACAGCAGCATCCGCGTCCCAGAGCCACGTGGGGACCCCAACTCCTGAGTGCCGCTGGTCCGGGGCTGATGGTGTGTTTTCAGGCACAGCCCTGCACACGTGTTTGTCTCTGTGCCTCAGTTTCCCCCTCTCGGAAACACTCCAGATGAAGGTTGATGCTTCCAAGCTTGCGGGAGGGGCTGCAGGCTCCAGCGAGGGGGCTTGGAAGGTGTTTTGGGCAAGATACAGCAATTGAAGTAGCTAACGAAGAGCATGTCATTAATCACCAAGACCCTGGCAGCCAGAGCCAGCCCGAGTGGCTGCTTGGTGTGTCCCAGCAGCGGTGTGACTCTGCACCAACGATACAGGATTTGTCCCTCAGCGTCTCCCATCCCTGGCAGGCTGTGGGCTTCAGGAAGGCTCCGGGAGCATCCCCGCTTTCCAAAGCCTCCTTTCTGCTCTGCTGCACCTCGTGAATCGCACGTTGACACAGCTGCAGACGGAGGGGGGAGCGGGGAAGGAGACCTCGCTTACAATTAATTAAAAGCATGAAAGTAATTACAAGCAAATCTCCCCAGCCAGCAGCCTTTCACTCCAGCGGACTCTGTTGATAAATTTGGTTATAATTGGATTAGAAATATTAAAAACATGCTGCATGTATGAAATAAATAAATAACCGGTGGCAGGCGCCAGGGTCCCTGGCACTGTGGGTGGTGTGGGGGTGCCGGGGAAGCGTGAGCCTGCGGGCACCGCCCCGGGAAGGTCCCCGTATCCCCGACCGTAGGGAATCCTTGGAGCTGGTCATTCCCAGAGCTGACATGAGGCCCCGGTACCCGGACAGCACCGGCACCCGGAGCGGTCCCGCCAGCACCGCATCGTGCGGCTGGTGGCAGACGTGCGAGGGCAGGAACTCTGCTCTTCACTGTTATTTTAATTGGAGAGTTGGCAAAAGAACCTGCAAAAAATAGCCAAAACCTATCAAGGCACAGTGAAAGTTTGGGATTTTGAGTAGCCAAAGAGGTTGGGACGGTTGGGGCAGCGGAGACGCGCATCCGCCTCGCCCCGTGCAAGCCTGGCGAGCTGTCTTCATTCATCTTGTTGATGGCAGCGTAGCAGGTCTCTTCATCTAGGACACGGTGTGCTTCCTAATACTCTCGATCACGGGAGAGGAGGCAGCATCCAACGACACAAGCAACTTCCTAGCAGCTTCCCGAGAGAGCTAGTTAATTCTGCCTTTCCCTTTATAGCCTCGCACCACTCAGTCACGTTCCGCGCTCCCAGGCACGCGGCGCTGGAGGCAGGCGTGGGGCAGGAGAAGGGGAGCGGGTGGGGGGCGGC
>NW_010274818.1:0-7999 GCF_000690775.1 Eurypyga helias | reverse complement strand
CCTGGCTGCGGGCGCCTGTGCGCTGCGCGGGGAGGCTCTCCGCCTCGGTTCCGGGCACCGACCTGGGGACAGGCTGGTTTTGCTTCCCTTAACGTCGCTGCGCAAGGCCGTCCTTGCAAGCATTTAGGTTCATTCCCGTCCATTTTTAGTAGAAAAACCACAGGGATGGGTTGTGTCTTTCTTTTTTCCCCATTTGTTGGTTGGTCTGTCACCAAGAGGGCTCACTGTTTTCTGCAGCGCTGTATAGTGCATGATATCTCAAACAATGTCCTTTTTAGCTGTTAAAAATTTACAACTCGGCAGCCTGGAGTTTTTAAAACAGGAAAGCTTCCTAATTTGTATGATTTCACCTTTCTGTGTTGATTACTAATCAAAAGCAGTTCTTAAACATTTTGATGTTGTTTCTAGTGGATGTATGGTAGGTGGGTTTAAGCTTCTCTGATAATTACTACATGATTTTAAACAATATATATTTAAAATAAGCATCTACAATAAATGTGTTGAGCCATATTAACCTGCCAATGGGATCTGTGAAAAGAGTAATGGCCTCATATTTTTTTTTCTCATTAATTTCTTTACTTTTTTTTTTTTTGTGAAGCGGCTATAAGTGGCATAACTGTATTTAAAATTAACAGATTAGGTGTAGGGTGTTTTTTCTTTTACACTTCTAACATAGCATGTGGTGTTGACGTATTACTGTAGACCAAGTTTGTCTTCCGCACCAAGACGTGAGGAAATTGTGATTTGTTCTCGCCACCACAATGGAATTACACACTTCTGTCATTCTGGAACACTGCAGTTTACCATGGGACACAGTGTACATATTTCTTGCCATAATGGTAAATGATTGATATATTTAAGGATTAATAAATTTGTGATTTCTGCTGACCTTGCGCTTGTGTTTTAATTTCCCGGTTAATCGTGGGTTTTGCATGGAATGATGTGTAGCGTCTGTTTGAGCTGAGAAAGCAGACACGCAGGTAGTTTCTTACGAGCCACATCTGGAGTTTGAGGATGCGAGTGTTTGCTTTCGGGATTTGCCTTCTGCCGTTCCTGAGCACCCCGCTGTATGCCATTTATGCCGGGCCGTGTGGATAAGTTTTGCGCATACCTTGTGTTTCTAGGTCGGTATTGAGGAACGTTGTAGGTAGTTCGCACATTTCCGTAGCTGCCTGACTGCGTTTCTGATGCTCAGCCTGTGACGCGAGATGCCGTGAGAGCGGTCGTTGTGTGTGAAGCATCTACAGGGCGGGTGTCGGGAGGATGGGGCCAGGCTCTGCTCAGTGGTGTCCAGTGACAGGACCAGGGGCAGTGGCCATAAACTGGAAACAGAAGGTTCAACCTGAACATGAGGAAACCCTTCTTCACTGTGAGGGTGACAGAGCCCTGTCACAGGCTGCCCAGGGAGGGGGTGGAGTCTCCTTCCCTGGAGACTTTCCAAAGCCGCCTGGACTTGTTTCTGTGAGATCTACTCTGGGTGATCCTGCTCTGGCAGGGGGTTGGACTAGATGATCTCTAGAGGTCTCTTCCAACCCACAGCCACTCTGGGAATCTGTGTGAATTGCAGACAATAAAATGCATTGAAGTCCATAATTAGCGTTTAAAATAACATACCAGTTTAAAAGCTTTCCTTCCACCAGCAGCGAAGAAGGGCCCGAGGGGGCGGAGGAGAGGAGACCACTTCCAAACTTCCAGCTTTGGTGGGTCACAACACGCACCTCTGGATCTGCTCCCGTGCCGGGACAGCCTCGCCGCCAGCCAGGCCTGCCACCGCGCCATTAGCGTGGCGATGGTCCCGGCGTAACGCCTGTCGTCGGAGCGAGAGCATACTCCCGGGATGGAGAAAATTTCAGTGCTTCCTTTTGGGTGGCAATTTGTGTTTGTAAACAAAATGAGAAACCAGTTAGGCAGCGAGCTCAGGGGTTTGGAATGTGTCGGTAAACCCCAGAGGGAGCAAGAGCAGTTTATAGCCTGTTGGGAGGTTTTATATTTTGTCGTATCGCTTCTGCCTACTTTATTTACTCATTTCTCCCACTAAATGCTATTCCAGAAATCAGTTTGGCCTCTGTTTTACCCGTGTGCCTGCAGCGCGCTGTCTGACAGCGGAGGGATTGCTACGGCGTCCAGGCAGGTAGGTGAGGAGAGGGATCAGTGTATGAAGCGTAGCGACAAGAAGCAGCGTGGGGAGAACGGGCTGAATATCAGGCTGAGGCTTTGGGAGAGGGGCGATTTTTATTTATTGTCACTATTGTGGATGTCCTGCTGTAGCACCGGGGCTTTGATGTGCTGCCTCCTGGTGGCTTTTCGTCATGACGTTTTCTGTTCAAGGGTGTGCAGGAAAATGCTCTTTATTTGGAGCAGAAAGGAACCCAGCGCTTTCATGCCTTCACTTTTCTTTAATGTAAAGAACACAGAATGTTTCAGAGGCTGAAAACGCCCATTTGCAGGGTCTGAAATATACACCGTAGCCATACCTGCAGGAATCTGATTGATTCCAGTTTCTGAAAATGGGTTCCCGGGACACAGTTAAGAACATCAAGGTCCACCTCCTGGAGTTGCACGTTAAGCCCGGAGTTCGCGTTTCAAAGATTAACGTCACCGTCTCGTTGGTGTGCGTAACGCAGCAGCTCCTCGGGCCGCGCGCTCACAGAAAACAGTGTTGGCGTTCTTCTCGGGGCTTCTCTCTCTTCTTAAATTTGTACAGTCATACCTGATGCGTAACGCGTCTTAAGAAAAGACGGCGAGTCAAAAAATTAATGGTATCCATGGGAGAATTGATCCAAATTGCCTCAGGAGATTCAGCTTCCTTCGTCCCGACAAATCAGTGGTGAGCTACAGGGAGCTGTGGGTGGATGGGTTGGAAGTTCGGTGCCGCAGCCTGCGACTGGTTCCTGCGGGGAGAGCTGCTGCAGCAGGAGCCCAGCGCAGGGAGGTGTTCATCCCTGTGAGAGGGGACACACCCTTCCTGAGGGCTGTGCCTCGCACGAAAGGAATCCGTAGAGCAAACTAGGAGCCTCTCCTCTCTCTCCTGGACAGATACCCATGGCTGAGCAGAACAGGTGGGAATGCTGCAGGATCTGCTTCCCAGGGCAGCCTGCGTGTAAACTGAGGAGAAGGCAGCCATTCTACGCGCTCATAAGCTGCAGAACACCAGCGTGAGACTGCTGCTTCCAGCGTGGCCTTCTCCGGACTGAGCCCAGGGAAGAGGCACTGCAGACAGTAGGTTTGGGGAAGGGAAGAACACAATCACAGCACGTGAGGGGAGAAGAATCTGTGCAAAGAAGACAAGCTGATAGAAAACAGCTTATGGGGAGAGGTGGGAGAGCAAGTTTTCCATATTTATAAAAATGCTTCATTCTTTCTTTAAAGGTGTTGCCAGAACCCGGCTGTGGGGCCGGACCATCTCACACACTGACTGGGAATTCGGTCCATATATGCTTTTTCATTATAATGACCTCTGATGAGGTAACAAATAGTTGAATGTGGCAAATGGTTGGGATGAGGTTGCTTCCCTTAAAACAGTGAGGGCTGAGTCTGTGTAGCAACGGAATGTCCTCCGAAGAGTTGCGTTAAATTCCAGCCTAGAATTTGCCAGGAGTCATAGTATCATAGAATGGTTTGGGTTGGCAGGGACCTTAAAGACCATCTAGTTCCAACCCCCCTGCCATGGGCAGGGACACCTTCCACTAGACCAGGTTGCTCCAAGCCTCATCCAGCCTGGCCTTGAACACTTCCAGGGATGGGGCATCCACAGCTTCTCTGGGCAACCTGTTCCAGTGCCTCACCACCCTCTCCGGGAAGAGCTTCCTGATATCCAATCTAACCCTCCCCACTTTCAATTCAAACCCGTTACCCCTTGTCCTGTCACTACAGGCCCTTGTAAAAAGCCCCCCCAGCTTCCTTGTAGCCCCTGTAGGAATCTGACATGCCTCGTGATAACGGAGGGCACGATCACTCACTTTGCCAGTTGTGCTCTACCTCAGCCCGCTCGGGAAGGATACTGCCTTGTGCCGGGTCAGAAGGATGTAGCGCCAAGTTCCCTGCTCGCTGTCGGGTGTTCCCCAGCATCCCTGCCAGGTGGTACAGGAGAAGAGGGGAGTGAAGTTTATTAATAAAGAGCCACTGAGAAGAGAGCTGCCCAAAACCAAGGTGCTGACGGTAAATTAAGTATTGTATGCCCAAGGGACCATGCTGTTGAGCTACTGCCTCCCTTGGGCGGATTATTCTGGAGCGAAGCAACTGCAAAGATCAGCTGTCAGTGTTGTGTAGGTGTGGTGGTGTTACCCCAGGTACTGGTGGCAGTGCCTGCTGCCCCGTTTTTAGCGTGCATTCTCTTCTCCTAGCGAGGGATCCACCGAGTGTTTTATGGAGCGTGAGCAAACATGGCAGGAGCCCCGGAGGCTGGTGTAGGAAGCAGTGGATGATCTGTGCTACTGTCACTTGCAGAGTGACAAAGGATGTTACAGGGGAGGAGCATCGCTCTGGTGGGAAGTCACAGAAACTCTGATTTGGGCCTGGAGTGAAACGGGTTGAATCACAGAATCCTTTAGGTTGGAGAAGACCTCTACTCACCAACCCCAGCCGTTAACACAACACTGCTAATACCTCCACTAAACCATGTCCTTAAGCACCTCATCCACACATCTCTTAAATCACTCCAGGGATGGTGACTCCACCCCTTCCCTGGGCAGCCCCTTCCAATGCCTGACAGCCCTTATGGGGAAGAAATTTTTCCCAATATCCAATCTAAACCTCCCCTGGCGCAACTTCAGGCCATTTCCTCTTATTGCTTGTCACCTGGGAGAAGAGACCAACCCCCACCTCCCTGCACCCCCCTTTCAGGGAGCTGTAGAGAATAAGGTCTCCCTCAGCCTCCTCCAGGCTAAACAATCCCACTTCAGTGCCCTGAAGCAGGGATTTGTGAACATCAGGAGCTCGGCGTGTTCTGGGCACGCTTATTTGGTTAAATTCCTCGGGCAAAATGGGCATCTACAGATCTACTCCCTGGTGTGGAGATTCAGCATGAGCTGAGAGCGTGGCTGCTCTGCTCATCAGCTGTGAGCGCTGCTGGGCATACCCTGGGACGAAATCCTAAGTGCCTTAGACACTTAAAAAATGTGCATCAGCAGAACAAAGGAGTTAGAATAAGCTTTGGTTGGTGCAAACAAGGATCCTTAAACCAGTTTTACCACTGGAGATACGCAACTATTCCTTAAGTAACGGAATGCAGCCTACCCCTCACCGTACTAGTTTGTGGTCAGGGGTCCAGAGCAGCTGAACAACTTCACTGTACAGTTAACGTGTCTTCATGTAAAGTGGATGAAAACGGTTGCTGACTGCCAGAAAATTCTGATTATTTTTTCCTACCAGAAGGTTAATTGTCTAGGTGTGGATTAACAGTTTGGAACACAAAGCTTTATCTTGCTTCCCACAACTGTTTTTTCTAGTCATCCCCATAGAAGGCATTAACTGGACCTTCCCTTATTATCAGTCATTCTGTGAATGTCTCATACTACAGCAGATTAGCTACCATAGGGTGTATTATATAGTCATTAGATGCAGCGTAGTAATGTTTTTCTCCAGATACTGTCTCTAAAACTACGGAAAAACACTTTCTCATACATCAATCTCCGTCCTCCTTCCTGCTCTGGAATGCGCACACGAGCGGAGGTAAAGACGGACACTTCATATCAGCAGCTCCGAAGCTAGTAATGGTGGTTTCTGGATTTTTTGGGGAACAAGACTTACCAGGGAGTGAAGGACAGAGGCTGCACACGCCAAAACTTCCTGCCTTGTTCACTGAGGCAAATACAGTCATGGAAAACATGCTCCTTGGACCCGCACAAATGAATTCTGTTTCTCGTGTGGGTAACTTGAGCCTTGTTTCTCTCCCACCGTATGATCCAAACTGTAAATCATCAAACCACTGTATTGCCAAACCAAGATACTATCAGAAGTTATAGAAGTGCATATTGCTAGTAGCCCAAATCAATACTGCCCCGGCAGGGGTGGGCTTAGGGAGCTTAACTTCCCCAGCAACATACGGATACGCTTTGGGCTTTGACCAAAAGTAAATATTTTAAAGTAATACAGTTTGGTAAATTACAAAGGTGATTTATTAAATTAATTCAGAAATTGTTTGAAAATCAGATTAGTGACAGGTAATGTTTGTTCTAGGTGAATAATTGACAGCTCTGCTTTTTTCTCTGTCTCCTAGCCGCTGCCTGAACACACTAACTTAGGCAACCCGCCCCCACCCCCCCTCAGGCAGCACTCCCTGCATCTAATCTTACTGAAAAGTTACAAAGCAGGAGTTGGAGTACAGCAGGGCGCCCTCCACGCAGTAGCAGGGGTTGGTAGCACACCCAGCCTTCTGACCGGAGGCTTCAGTTGTGATCCCCTGGTTGGCCTTGGGCTGCCTGCGGGACGTGGTGTGGATACGTGCATTTTCAACTCTGACGTGGCCACTTCCACAGTCACTGCTAGTCTTTGGATTCGTAATTTTCAGGCCATCTCTCTTAGACCCCGGAGAACCTGCGGATTGAAGGGTTCTGTGTAAGTTGAACAAAATCCCCCTTAGGCTGAAGACACAAATGTACTCCGTGTAGGTATGGCTAAGAACCTGGAGTATGAACGCGTTCCCAGCGTCTGATAAGGACCCAGCTGTTTTTTTCCAGCATGTGTAAAGCCAAGTACTCACGCAAAGAAATCCCTTCTAAGGAGTAGTAATGGACTTCTTTAATTCTGATTTTTTATTTTAACTACTTAGGGCGGTGATTAAAACAGGGGAAGAGAAGAAGGCATTGTGTTGTGCAACCCATTCATCCTTCAGCAGAAGCGTTGAACTGACGAGGTGTCACAGCGCCCTGAGAAGGGTAAAGCTGACCCATGTTGGCCCCTCAGGAGGGCTGAAGCCGAACGCCCCTCAAAGCCATTGCTGCGGCTTGACCCAGGTCTGCGAGCTCAGCAACACAGTTCTTTGGGTGTGGGAATGGGGTTTCCCATGCGACTTCTGCGCATGCACGGCTGGAAACGCGTCAGTGTTGGCGCATCATTCTGTGGCCCCGGTGTTGGAGGCACAGAGCGATGCCTGCCAAGTCTCCTGCTGGGACCAAACCGCTTTGTATAAATGAATAAATGCTCTGTGATGGAAAGCGGCACAGGAGCAGCACCGGGGTGGAGACACTTGGACAGGGAACTGGAAGACACAAGCAGGAGTTTTTGCTCTCCTTCATTCAGGCCCGGAATCTGAGCCTAAGTGTCCCTTCTGCCATGTCAGTGCCATAACCACGGAGTGAATATTTAATACAGCCTTTCTCATAGTGTTCTCCCGCTGAAAAATAAGGAGGGAGGGATCTAGTTGGTGTTTCAATGCAGCTCAAAAATATGGTCAGCATCTCCCCAGTGACAGCAGCAGAAAGGATCCCATTCCCTGGGCCTGTCAACAGGAGGTGCCAAAGGCTGAAAAATGCCACAAGGATTGATTAACAAAGCCGAGGGCGGAAAACATTCCAAGTCTAAAATACGTGGATGTGTTTGAGGATTTCAGCATGCCAAGAGATGCAGATAACAAAGGCTTAAGCATCCTCAGCTGATGCTTCCCTAATTTCTTCGCAGTGGGTTTCTCAAGACGAAGACCCTGAGGTTAGCTAAGAGGCTGCACGCATTTCCTCTCTCCTCTACAGTCGAATCGGAGCTGCTGTAGGCTCCTCAGTACAAACAGTATCAGCAGCATATGCTTCCTGTAAAAGAGGAATTGGCTTGGTGTTCCTGACCACCCTGCTCCTTGTCTCATCTGAGGCCAAGACCCAACCGGCCCCTTGGCCCCCCAGCCATGTTTCCTTGTCAGTCTGGAAGCCAGCTGCCCGCTCAGGTCAATGGAGCTTCACTGGCCACTTGCTCTCGGTTGTGCGAGAGAAACAAGTGAAGATAAAAATACACCTGGGATAAGTTGGAGCAACCCCCCACACCTGAGAGCAGCAGGATCAGCATCCCACCC
>NW_010274817.1:0-8750 GCF_000690775.1 Eurypyga helias | reverse complement strand
TTTATATATTATAAAATATTCTTATTATAAAATAACAAACCCAAGAATAGATACAAAAGACAATACACTCACATAAACTTCACCATTAATATTCTTCTCTTCTTTTCCTTCCTGTGCTGTCTAGAAAGTAGCCTAAAGGACCTTACTTAAACTCATGGAGCAAAATCTGTAACAGTGAGGCTAAGTCTCAGCGCGTGCTTGCTCCAGCTACAGTTTGAAATAAGCTGACACTTGAAATACGTAAGAGCTGGGACATGCGCTAGCAGTTCATTTTCCATCCCTGCTTCATTTCCACAGACAGACAAGGAATATGCGTGCCAGCAGGTAGACAGAGCACACTCTATTTAGGTACCTGACCTGGATGACTGGAGAAGCAGGATCTTGAAGTGTCTGCTCCTTAATCTGGACACTGCATCTGATCTCTGCTGAGAATCAAACAGGGATGCTTCTCTGCACTATTCCCTTTCTCCTGAGGATTTGTGCTTGCCTACTCTCACCGACATCTCTACATCCAAAGCATCAGCACACTTCTCTACTGCTCCCCACAGTTCCCAACAGCCTCAAAGAGAAAAAACTAGAGTGCACAGAAAAAATCCCATAAAACAAAACCCAACAGTCACCAAACCCACCCCCCACTGGACACAGATTTGTCTGGGAGAGGTTTGAGTGAAGACTTCAAGATGTTCCCACAGGTCACTGAGAAAACAGCTCCCAGGTTTTCTCTTTAGGCAAACATGGGTTATTAACAGGCTCTCATTTCGTGATGGTCATCACCATCCAGGCAGGATTTGTGTGCTTGTTTCTGCTAGCTTTTTAGTGTTCAACACCATCCACAGAGCCTTCAATATTCCTCCCTCAAAAAATGCTCGTCATTTCCACACGTGTTTGCTATGGGGAGGGCTTTCCTGTAGTATACGCTACATGTGTTGAAATTCTTCAGCAATAAGCTGTCAACAATTTTGTGACACTACAGAAATCAGAAGGCAGACTTTTTTCTACAAGAGGATATTTTCTAGAAGGCCTAGATAGGGTGGGGCAGACTGTCTTCCTTGTGCCAGTGATTTCAGAGTGAAGAGACATAATGCACATGAATCAGCAGTGCCTTGGGCTCCAGTTGTAATTCTCTCCCTATTGGGAGAACGATCCTGTGCCTGACAAGAGCTAAAATCAGGCAAGGAATGTAGCTTTCTAAACCAACTCCCACAGTGAGGGGCTGCAAATGAAGAGTCATGTGAACTTGACTTTTTCAGCTAAGGCACACACAACAAAAGGCATGATGGGTCCTGGGGCAAGAAGAGGAGATAAGCCCTCAAAAATGCCTGTGGTCAGTTCCTTAACAGGATCCTGGTAGCATCAATTCACACCAAAATAGTTCCTCTAATCCCCTTTAAAATAGTTCTAGCACCACATTCCTTCTGAAGGAAGCTTATCTTGCCTGATTTTTCACTACTACAGGCAACCCCCACAAATCTTCTCTCTACCCTTCTCTTTTCACAAAAAGGCCTCACTCCACCAGCATTATTCCTTCAGGTAATGGATCCACTGTTTTCCATTTGCAAACCCTGCCAGATTGCAACTTTCTGCTGCAAGATGCAGAGAGCATCCACAACCTCAAGGCAAGACAACAGCAAAGGTGACATCAGAGCGCGTGCCCACTGTGGCGTACCAATGGAACACGCGTTTGTGCGGTTCCGCACACCGCGGTGCAGGTACCACACGAGGGGGTGGGCAGGATCGTCAGGAAGACGGCAGCACAGTCCTGAACACTGACCTGTTCATAACCAACGCATGCCACACCTGAAAAAGCACAGAGTAACTCTGGTGGGGTTTACAAATAGGTTTTAATTATGTCTCAAAGCTACTGTCACCAGTGCGGGGATGCAGGACAAACTCACCCAGCCTGGGGGCCTATAGGTAAAGGGTTGTGTCCAAGGTTAAAAAAGCACTCTGCATTATATACCATTTCTTTCAAAGTCTTACTGAAAATCCGCAAGCATTCCGTTTCAACACACGGAGAAACTGTATGGTAGCTAACCGGAATATACGAGAAAGTGACTGTGCTTATAAATTAAAGGATTTGGAGGAACAGAATCATAGAATCATGGAACGGTTTGGGTTGGAAGGGACCTTAAAGCCCACCCAGCCCCACCACCTGCCATGGGCAGGGACACCTTCCACTAGACCAGGTTGCTCCAAGCCTCATCCAGCCTGGCCTTGGACACTTCCAGGGATGGGGCATCCACAGCTTCTCTGGGCAACCTGTCCCAGTGCCTCCCCACCCTCTCCCGGATAGATTTCTTCCTGATGTCCAATCTCAATCTCCCTCTTTCCATTTAACCCCGTTACCCCTGGTCCTGTCACTCCCTGCCCTTGGGAAAAGTCTCCCCCCAGCGTCCTTGTAGCCCCTTCAGGTACTGGAAGGCTGCAAAAAGGTCTCCCCAGAGCCTTCCCTTCTCCAGGCTGAACAAGCCCAATTCTCTCAGCCTTACAACGTAGTATTATTCTCCTATTTTCTCAGGCACACCTTCTCATATGAGAAACACAGCAAACATATATCCAGGTAATCATTTTCCTGATGATGCACGTGTTCCTTACTACTACAGGCAACGTTCTCTTTCTGACACTAGTGACTGACAGACTTGGGAAAGACTTAAGCAGCCAGGGGAAAAGCAGACATTAGAACTGCCTTTGACTGTTTGTCTTTGCTGGGCGATGCTGTGCCTGTTTTGCACTCAGAATAATTTAAATGTGTAGGGACAAACCTGCCTCAGAGTGTGCGTTACACCTAAAGAGTGATTTTTCCAGGTTGGCCTTCTCCCTTTCCATGCAGCCTACAGCACGCTGCTTTACAGATAACAGACACTGCTTCCTGCACACAAATCCATGTAAAATGAGACTGCAGGAAATAATGATCTTTTTTTTTTTAAATCCACAAAATAAATCCCACGCACACCCCCCACCAACTGGTTTTCTGTCCAAGACTCCCAGACTGCCCGCAGGTTCTGCTGTGCTCTCTCTACCTCCGGGAACGGAGATAAATCTTATCAAGGAATAATCAGAGCAGGGAGCAAACTGTACTGTCAGCTGAGCCAATGCCTATATACCCTGTTACAGTTCCCTCGCTTACCACTGCCTACTTGCTAAATAAACTGACCCTGTGAGTCAGTCATTGCAACAAAATGATGTAACGCATAAAAATTCTGAACTAGTAACCTCCAGTATTCTCTGAACACTCAGGAATAACCCCTGCCTTAGTCAGAGAGCAGCAAGTACAAGCTGCCACTGCCTCGGTGAGTCATGAACTAGAGACTTGGCATCTCTTACAGCTTTGTGTAACCCTCCTTCTCGCGTTCTTCCACTACAAGCCAATGTTTCCCAAACAGGGAACATCGTATGAGCACTTCTGTGATGCTGCCTACATCCCTACTCCATCCCGTCGATGACTCATCCAAGTGTGCTCCATGATCTGTGCTTACACACACTCAGCCACTCAACCAGATGCATTTCTGCACTGGGTCTTTATCCAGCTAACCTTCACCTGAAGCCAATCCGAGTGTCTCAGTTAAGCAGTCTAGTCTCATGCTCCCTGTCGGTGTTTTGCATCAACAGAATTCATTTCCAAACCCTCATTAAATCTACCGAATTACAAACAGCACTTTTCCAATTATACAGTCCGCGCTGGCTTCGTCAGTCCTTCCGTCAAAAGGCAAACTTCAAAACCTACTGTCCTGGGAGACGATTCTGAAAGCTGCTCCTTCAAGCAGCAGGCACTGGACATTACTCCGGCCTACTCAAAACGTCTGGATATTCGTCAAGGCCAAAAACATCCACCAGACTGTCTCCTAGAGGTCTTTCCCTGCAGGAATTGACAACTAAACCTTTTGAAAGCTTCCGATTCACTTAAAATAACCTCCAAACACAGTCTCAAAACATCTGACGGTGTCTAGGAAGGCAGGGCCTCTAGACACACGCGTGCTACAGTTACACGACATCAGTGGTTTTAAGAAACACAAGGCAGGATGGCCCGTTGTACTTAACTGCAGACTAAACCGGATTCAGTCAATGTTTAGATTAATCACTGGTAAGGTCTGAAAAGGGGAGGTCAGTGTGTTTGGTTAGGGCTTTGTTGTGGTTTTTTAAATAAAGGCAGGACTGGTTCAGGGGTTGAGCATGAGAGAGTTAACAGGTCCAAAACTGGCAAATAATGCCAGCTAGAATGGCAGTTTGCTTCCTGCCAACACTGCAAGCTGGTATTTGGCCCGGTCACTACAGACAGAAGATCCCAGTAGACACACATAAGAATTCATAGCTATTAAAATAACAATTAATTCACTAAAACTTCCTCTCTCTACACAAAAGCAAAGGTTTACTCTACCATGCTTCCTGGTTTTCTGATGCTGTATTTCTCTGCACGGATCACTAAGGCAACACTCCCAGCAAGCGAGTTTACGCAAGGTAGCTCCTACGGAAGAAGCAGAATAGAGGAGGCCATGAAGTGTATCATCCAGGCAAGAACAACCCTTGGCTATGTGATCTGCAATTCAAACAGCTGATTCTTTGCAAAATGAACTCTCTTGTTTCCTCCCAAATCCATGGTAGCTGTTGGCATTCCCCTAAGAACTTCCCACTGCACTTTGTGATCCCACAGTGTACCTGGACACACTGCAGAGGGAACATCCATCTCTGCCTACGAACTACACCTGCTCTCTGGCACCAACATGCACCAACGACACTGACCATACTTTACTCAGGACAATTGGATTCACATAAATAGCTTTGTAATCATTCACCAAGGATGCAAAGGACAACAAAAGCAGAAAAGAGAAATGCATTATTCCACGTGGGACCTAGCAAAAAACTGAAACGCCGTTTCTGACAGCATATTTAGAGAACCTTTTCTATGAAAGCAGAACCTGCTTCTACCACTGCTTCAAACCCACAAATATCAGAAAATAACTGTTATGCTATCTGTAGCTTCTTCCTTTCCAATTATTCTTCCCATTCAGCCCAAGCTCTAAACTGAATGTAGGGATCCAACGTATGGCACAGGCGGCCAGCGACTGCCCCCTCGCACCTGGAAATGGAGAATCATCCTTTTGCTGCTCCAGGTCATGGTTAGTCTGACAGAAAGAAAAACCTTCTCTGTTCCCAAGAATACTCCATCCTTCTTCTCCCCACAAAGCATCAAGAGATTTTAACTTCTAATTAGTAAAAAATTAACTAAAAATTGCCAAGAGCTTTTATGAAAGATGCCCAGCAGAAAACACCTCAGTGTTTGCCAAATTCTAACATAAACTGGTTTTTACTTATTTTGAGACTGAACACTTGAAAACTGGCAAGGCTGGGATGCAAGGCACGCAGCCCTGTTTTACCTGCCAGCCCCAGGAAGTCCAAAAAGTTACACCCTCAGCAACACAGGCCTTATCTCGGAGAACAGCAGCCTGTTAGAACTCCAGGCTCTCCATTACTGGAGACTGATCGTTTCCAATTTCTGCTTTGTATTTATGTAAACCAGTTTCTCATCCTCACCATCAGCTTTGTGGACTTCCTATTCATTATCCTTAAGGATGCAGAACATCAGCCTGGCAGCGTTTCAGCTTCATAACAATCAGCTCAGGACCTTCACGCTGCTGGTCCTTGATGGGCACCGAGGGTTATTATCAAAGAGGGCTGGAGAAGGATGATATTAGAAGTGTACCTTGCCTTGCCAACCTCCAGCAGAACGACAGATGACACATTGACCTCACACTGACTATTCCTTACGAAACTTCTCCGTTTCTTTAGTCTCTTTGGTCAGTAAGAAGCAGAAATGGTTTGTCCCCGGAACCACTGGTGGCTCAGTAAGCATTCCAGCTTTCCCTCTCAGCATTCCAAGCAGAGGAATCAGCCACAAAGGGCTTTTTGCTCTTCCTCTGATTAACACACACACGCACACAGAAGTTTACACATGGCAAGCACCGCACATATTTTGGTATTGCTTAAGAAACATCTGGGTTAGGCAAGCGGAGGCTGGAGTGATGGAAATCGCCTTATTGGCTCCATGGAAGCCTACCTACAAAGGAGGCCAGGAGGTGAGGATGTTTCTGGAATTAACACATTCATCACAGCAAGGGGAAACTGCAAAGCAAACCTGAGCTGCCCGCTGGGACAGCCGCAGAGGTTGTGTGCTGAGCCCAACGCAAAGGACTGCCCTACCTTCCTCTCAGCACCAGGACAAAAAAAGGCATCATTGCGTAAGCACAGAAAGAGGTAGTCTCTCCATTGCTGGCAGCAATAAAGGAGCAGATATTCTGGACCAAAACACCCTCCGCACCCCCCCTCCAACCCATCTCATTCTGTGTCTTGCCTAAGGGAGTTGCCAATACCAACTTCCTTAAAGCGGGATGCAAAAAAAAAAAAACAAAACCAAAAAAAACCCTACAGATAAGAGCTTTGAGCCAAAAAGTCCAACAACACCCACCGCCCTCAAAGTGATCCGCCTTGGCTCCAGTGTCTCCCTCTGATGTGGAAAAATCACTGCCAACAAACTTACGCCAGAGCCTCTTAAGTCCAGCTCCCACTCATAACCTTGGCAGATGTCCGAGCTTGTAGTTTTACAACGGGGAAGCTGAATCCTTCACAAGGACGATCAGCAGGTGACCACCACACGGACAACCAGCAGGTGACCACCAGAGGGAATGGCTGGTGCAACAGGATCCACCATAGGTGGAAACACCAGCACCTAGGAAATTCTCTAATGGGGGTTTTAGGTAACAGCCTCCCTCAGCTGCAGGGAAGGTGCAAGGGGGGTGTGAATACGGCTCAGCCAGCTGCCCTCCTATTCATGAGGCCTTACCTGTTCTGGAGGGAATTTCCCTAGGAACTCTGCTGACTCTACTAATGGTGATTTTAATACAGAGTCCTGCGGGAGCCTAGCCTGTAGTAAAGGACTACGGGTAGCCTTCCTGGGGCTGGAGTCACCCTTGGCGAAGGCTTGCGGGCGGAGTGCTCAGTGCTGCTACCAACGCACGCCCCCCCACCGGCTCGGCAGCTCCCAGGAGGCAGAGGGGGTCTGCAGAAGGCTGGCAGTGCCCTGGGACTCCCCAAAGCCAAGGCTGCAGCAGCCTTGAGGAACACGTGCGGCGCAACCTTTCGCGCTTGGTCGTACACGGTTGAAGCACAATCGCATTTTCCCTGCTTCCACAGAAAAGCAGCGCTGAAGGTGACACTTAGGTTCAGCTTTTCTCTCATGTCTGTTTTCCAGTCTAGCTTCTTCTGAGACAGCAGCCAGATCTAACATACTTAAGAGGAGGGCTAGCCTCTTCTGAATCCTATCCAACCTGAAATACTGGCTTTGCTGGCCAGAGGCCCAGGCGAGGCTGTAACTGTGACACTACATGCAGTACCTTTGCTTAACCTCTTCCCTCCCACATTGCCAGAATGCGTTTCAGATATTTTGACATCTTAACAACGCAGACAATTTCATATTCAGCTTTTTATTTCCCTTCCCAGTGGAGCATGCCTAACGCGCTGCTCGGCAGCGACTGCGATCAGCGCAGCCCCCTCCAACCTCGGCGTCAGATGCCAGGCCGCCTCTTGCTCAGCCTCCCCGGGGCCAGAGGCTGCTGCGCCAAGTGCCTCCAGCCCGTCTCGGGGAGGGGCTGAGCAGCACCCTCACCTTTGGCCAACTGCTCCCTCTGTTCCACCCCTCCTGACTCAACCTGAAGGCACAGCCAAGCCAGCAAGGTCCTTTTCCCTCTCTTTGGTAGGAGTCTGTAGGCTGACGCACACACAATCCGGGTTCTTTGAGCAGACTTAGAGAATCCTGCAGCTTCACGGTAACTTGAGATGTTTATGAACATTTCTCCAGCCTGAGCTGACTGCACCAAAAAAAAAAGTAAGTTAAACTAAGTGTTCAAACAAATTCCTGGGATATATTATCAGCAGCTGAGTCTGGCAGTTGCGAAACTCCTGGTCTTTACACACAGCAGCGGGTCAGGAGTTTGTCCTTAGGTCCTTACTGGGGAAGACAATTTCTCCTGAAACTGTAAGAGGGCTTTGCTTACCTTAAAAAAACCCCACACAAACCAAAACCAAACCAAACCTTACCCTAATGAATGTAATTCCTCAGCCTCACATTTTTAGAGGGAACTTTTGAGAGGTTTATCGCTGTGTTGGTTTTAAGTATCATGAAAGTAAACTACACATACATTCCGGTCAGGGTCATCTGGAAAACTGAAATTCAAGCAAGCTGAACAAAAGCTTCTGTTTCCCTGTGTTTAGCACAAATTGGATCCCATGACAGTTCACAGCGGGAGAGACCTCAGGAGGTCTCTCGTCCAACCTCCTTCTCCGGGCAGGATCAGCCGCCATTGGGTCAGACCCGGATGCTCAGGGCCTCATTCAGTCTGGTCTCGAACCTCCCCTAGGACAGAGAGTGCACACCGTCCCCAGGCGTGACTGCTCCACTGTGAGGAACTTCCCCCTGCCACCCAGCTGCAGATGCTTGGTCTTTCCAAGCACAGAAAATGTTCTTTTGAGTTTCCTCACTTTCACAGCAGCATGCTCATCTTCTTAAAGGCCTGTTCTCCTTCGACTCCTGCCTGCCCCTCATTCCTTTTGCCCGCCCTTGACTCCTCACCTCCAGCAGGCCATCCCCTACACAAAAACAGCTCGCTGCTTTTTGCTTAGAAAGCCTGCTGGGATTTCTTGATCCTGTTCTCCCTCAGTTTACTCTTTACATCTTCTCAGCTCTAAGGATGCCTGCAGGT
>NW_010274816.1:0-13828 GCF_000690775.1 Eurypyga helias | reverse complement strand
CCGGGGTGCAGGGACTCCCGTGCACGAGTGGCTCAGTGGTGCACGGAGCACCGGGTTGCACGGATCTCTCCGGTGCACGGAGCGGCCCCCGCGTGCATCGTGGGGTGCACAGAGCTCCCCACCCTCCCCGGAGCACGGATGGTTTCGGGGTGAAGGGGGGGACCCTGGGGTGTGCAGACCCTCCTTTGCTTTGGACTACGCCCCTTAAGCCTGGGAAGAAGGGAGAAAACTACTCTTCCCCTCCGGTATCCGCGCTTGCCGGGTGCGCACCTCCCCGGCAGCGGCTCCGTGCCTTGCCGGCTCAGCACGGTGCGCTCCGCGTTTGGGGTAGCGTCTTGCGCCTCTAAACTTTCACCGCGCCCTCTCCTGCAAGTTGGGCTCCCGGGGTAGGTCAGGCTAACGCTGTGTCCTGCTCCTCGCTCCGTGTCCGGGGTGCTCCACTGCTGCACCCTGTGCCCGAGGACCCAAGCAAGGAGCCAGAGCCCCTAACCAGGGGGTTGTGCCCTGTCGTCTGCAGGGAGGACAGCGCAGCAAGGGGCTTTGATCAACCCCTTGGAGGTCAGATAGGGCTGGAGCTGCTTGGTGTTTGACACAGGCTGATTGTGGAGGGCAGCGGTTAGTTGTGAATGCTTGGAAGATCAGCGGTTAAAGTCACGCGGGGGTTTATCGCAGTGTTTGCTGTGCAAGTCCTTTTGCAACAGCAGTGATGAAACAGATGTAGAGTTGCTGCCAAGGAGGCAGATGTTAGCACTCGATGAGGAAAAAACTTCCCTCTTCCTTCCCGCTCCCCTGCTGCTGGGTTGGCGTCTTGAGGTTCAGTTGCTGGTGGCTTCCCTGGTGTCCCATAAAGTTTTCCTTGTTTTGCAGTCTCTCCTTCCTCTGAGCAGTCTGTACCTGCTTGCAGAGAGCACAGCCGCATCTGCCCGAGACCTCCCCTCTGCCAGGCCAACACGCTCTAAAGCAATCGGAGGGGCTGGACCAGTTGCATAAAAATCCCCTTTCTTGCCCAAAGCAAGCCCCAGAGTTGCGCCGTGAGGGCTTGCAGGAGGAAGGACTTTGTGTTGCAGGGTGCGGAGCCGAGGCACGACCGCTGCCACGGGTTATCGCAAGCTGGGTACACCTTTGATTTGGGCTAAACCGTGACTCTTAACTGTGGACTTTTCCTAGTGAAATATCTGGCTTTTGTGCTGTTTTATGGTCAGGCAAACTTAGGATGATGTTCCTGGCCGTGTCCCAGCTGATTAAAGTTCAGGGCCAGGCTAGCTAGTCTGATTAAGTAAAACAGGCAGCGTCCAGGGTTCTGTTGCAGTGTCGCTGTGCGAGTTGGTTAGAAGCAGTGGTGGAGAAGCAGGTTAGAGTCGCTTTCAAGGGCGGCTCTCAGAGGAAACCTGTCTCCCCTTCAGTTTGCACTGGGAGGGCACAGTTGCTGTTTGTAACAGATAGTTTTGCATCTGGCCATTAAGAGCTATCGCTGTTCACGGGAGGGAGCATCATAATCTCCGAAAGCAAAGCTGCAGACTCCTTTCCTTGCACGACAGGGTTGTGTGGGAGATGCCACTGACTTCAGGGTTGAGTTCTGCTGGACAAATCTCTCCTGCTTAACTGTGCCATAAATCTGTGGCACTGGGGGCTTGGTACCGGTACTAGATCAGGCCCCATCCTCCTTTGCACCCGTCCTTAACCACGCCAGCACAGCAGCTCCTCCTGCTGCCTGCAGCAGATAGAAAACCTGGGGGTGAGAGGGGGTATTAAGAGAGGATAACTTTTTTTTCTCTTTATTTTTTTTTTTAATTAAAGCCAGATCACTGTGTTTACCCACAACAGCACTTGTCCCCAGGCAGTTGTAGGAGCAGACCCCCTACCCCCGCCATGTCTGGAGCACACACTGAGATGACCAACCTCAGGAACAGGCTGTGGTGCTGTGACGGCTCGGAGGAGCAGGGCTGACATGGAGCTTGGGGCTTTAGAGCTGTAAGCTGCTTGGGAAGAGCTGGCTTTGCGTTTATACAACGCTTCCGAAGGCAGGCCCTGTTAGCGTCTCCATCAGGAATAAAAAGATAGGTGAGCGCTCTAGGTCCTGCTGCCCCGGAGGGCTGAGGATTAGTAAGAGGAAACTTTGGGCTTTGCACTGTATTTATCTCCTTGCCCACATAAATCCTACTCTTGGAAGCTTATGTTGGACTGGCCAGCCTGTGTGGTGCTGCTGACAGCCGCTGGATGTGTGTTGCCTTGTTGGCATCTCCAGTGCTGGGCAGCATCCCTCAGCCCCTGGGTTCGCAGGGGCAACGTTCTGGTTGCTGCTGGCTCTGCTGGTGGAGCCCTCAGCTTTGGATCCTCAGCTTTGCTGTGGATCAGTGCCTTGTTTTTGTTTGCTGGGGTTTTAGTAAACCACCTGAAATGTCATTCTTTTTTGCATGGGGTTCTGCTCCTCGTGCTGTGAGCTGGACCTGCCCCTTGTACACTGACCTTGTGCTCTGCTTCTCGCCAACATTTGTCCTGCCCCTGTTTTTAAAAGCGGATGTTTTTTGGCTGATATTTGCCCCTGCTCTGTCTGGGTTTGGAGCTGAGGAGGGAGAGGTGGGAGCCATGGCAGGGGTTGTGACAGCACCAGTTTAGACTGGCTTAGACCGTTTTTCTAGGAAAACCACTTATCCCAGGGTCTTGCCACTGCCTAAGGGAGTGTGCTTCACCTCTCATCACTGATAAATGCCTTCCAGTTTATTGCCAGCAGTGGGCTGGGACTCTTGTGAGCTCTTCCCACTTCATTACAGTGGAGTGGCTGATGCTGAGGCTTTCACCATCCCTTTAGGGCATCCAGCTGCTCCAAGAAGCTGTCCCACCCTATAGAAATGAGGGGAGAAGAAACTGCCTCTTCCCCGATCAAAACAAGTCTCTTGGGAACACTGGTACTGCCCATGTCCTGCCAGCCTCCGCACAGCTTTGCTTGCCCCTTCCTCGGCTGGCTGTGCTTGGCTTTGCCTGACAGGCCTGTGAAACTGAGAAGCCTCAGGAGCTATTGGGTTTCTGCTGGCAACGTTGCAGGCGTGCAGCCACGAGGTGTTGCTTTCCCCATCTTCTGTGGAGTCACGGTGACTATCAAGGGTTGGGATATAAGCCGAGTCTCTGGTTGCGCACTGAGTTTTGGAGAACTTTTCGGTTTTTAAGCATTTTAACCTGCAGAAGTGAGGTAAATCATGAATTCAAGGGGAATGTGACCTTCCTTGAGCCCCACCTTTCCAGGCAAGCTTGCATACCTGTAAGATTTTAGCTGATTGAAATGCTGCAGGTGTGGCTTTTTCCACAGCTGTTGAACTCTGGATTTGTTGTACGTGGAGAAAGAGCCCCAGACCTGTCTAATGTTCAAGAGATAACACACAACAGCTCTGTGCCTGCGTCTCTGGATAGCTTGAAGTCTTTCTCATCTGACGTCTCTGTAGTGATACTGAGTCTCCTCAAGTCAATTTAAACTTTGGATCCTATCCAAAGAAGGGGAAGTACATTGAAAATTGGAAGTGTGCAAGAAGCTGCAGGTAGCTCTCAGTAGGTGGGAGATTGAGCTGATAGTAAACAGAAATATACATCGCAGAGTATCCTCCTGAGGTGGTAACACAGTTCCACCCTCAGCCTGCAGCACCTTTTAGAAACGTCTCTGTGTTATGGATGAGACGGTAGGGATTCTTCATAAACCAAACCATAAGCAGAGAAAGGCCAGGGCTGAGCTGTGGTTAAAATGTGATCCTCCAGCATATGCTGCCAGGCCTACCCATCTTTCAAGCATTTTGGAGGACGGTTTTTATTGTTCTCTAGGAAGGACTGCTGTGCTCTTTGCTTTGGCTGCTGGTGCATCCGTACTGTTTACTAACAATACCGTTGGCGGCAAACCAATGCTTTTACTGTGCGGCTTCCTTGGAAGATGTTATCTTGAGGTTGTTTCAGCTTCTTCCTCTGTGGTATTGTCCGCAACTCCCAGCTTTCCGGCAGGAGAGAGCGCATGGAATACCAGCAACCAGCAATGAGTGGGCATTGAACACAGAGAGTCAGACCACGGTGGTGTTTAGCAAGCAGGTGTCCTTTAATGAGAGGGCAAGTGCTTAAAATCCCTTAGGTGCAGACAGTGGTTGTGCCTTTGCTGGAGCAGTGCGTTCCCTTCCTTGTCTGCAGCGTGATAAGACGTTGTGTGTCAGCGTGCATCTCTGGGGAAGGTTCCTCTTGCATGTGTTTATAACATGGAGCTCGTGGGGAAAAGCGGACATCCCTTGTGCTGAGCCCCCAGTAACAGCTCTCCTCGGTCTCTTTGATTTGCAGAACAATCAAGTTCTTGGGATCGGAAGTGGTTCTACGATTGTCCACGCAGTGCATCGATTAGGTAGGATGCTCCCCTTCTTGTCCCTCCCACTGCAGAAAGTCCCCTTGTCCCGCTGCCCCTACTACTTGAAAAACATGCTAAGTCATCTGGATGCTGACTTAGAGCTGATGTGTCGGGTCTGTTCACCGACTGCTGTGTCCTCCTTGAAGCTGAAGGTTGAAACTGGGTCTTTTGCTCCAAATTTATTGTGTAGAGTCCTGAGGAGGACAATTTGCCACCTGTTTTCCCCATACAGCCAGGCGAAATGCTTTACTGGCACCCACCACAGACTGGAGCTAAGCCCCTCTGTTTCGTTCCAGCTCTGCCTCGTCCTAACTTGCTTTGTGGCTTCAGGCCATGCAGCTGCTCTGCTTCTGTTAACCCGTTTGTATGCAGCTGATGTTGCTTGCTCGCATCCTCGTTATTCTCTCTGAGGGTCGTGCTAGGGTGTAATGACAATGAGGAATGAAACCCTGCTGCATTTTTTTTATACCCTACAGCTAGGTTTATCTGATTGCCCCAGGTGCAAGTTTGCACAAGACATGATTCAGAAAATTTCAGCAAACTATTCAAGTGAGGCAAATGCATTTTGCAGAGTGAATGTGAGGGTAACTGTCCTCACGCCTCATTGCAGAGGGTGCAGAGGTTTGAAGTTTCTTTCCCAGGGTGCTCAGCCCTTGGGCAGGTCTGCTGGTGAAGGTGCTGTACCTCATCCTGCTTCGCTGTCCTTGGATGCAAAACAGAGCAGCCACGATGGGTCTGGAGTACAGCACCAGCACTGTTGTTCATGGGGAGGTTTCTCGGATGCAGAGAGGACTCTCCTTTGGAAGCAGAGTTCAATGTGTCCCACCTGGGTGGCTCTGTGTGGCTGGGAATTTCCCATATGACTCTCAGCTCCCTTGGGCTAAGCCGTCCCCAGCCTACCATGGGCAAGCGGGGCTAAGTGTGAGCACAGTGCTCCGCTGTACAGGGAAACGGCAGAGATCGTGCTGTGCCTGCCCCTTGGCACCCACCTCGCCCCACGCTGCGTGTGTGGCACACTCCATTGTCTGGGAGCTGTGGTTCAACTTCCTGGGTTTGGCTCAGTATTGCAGCCACAGAATCAGTCTCTAAATAAATGGGTACAGTATTTAAAGTGGAGCAAATTCTCACTTTTCATGTCTGCTGAGTGCATTAGCGGTGGGATGTGGGTTGTAACAATACACAGCCTCACGTATTGCAGTTTCAGTCCTTCCAGCAGCAGCATTACCTGAAACATGTAGCCTGCGTGCTCGCTCCGGTGCGAGGGCTGTTGCTGACTCTCGGGCTGTTGGCTCATGCCTAAGTATTGAAATTACTAGAATAACTTTCTGTCCATAATGATGTCTTAGTAATAGATTTTAGTCATTTGAGGTTAACCTGAGGGAGGAAATATTTCCTTGCGTTTAATGGAATACTGTATTTTATTAGTCCTTTCCCTGCCATATATTTAAATGTTCTATAATAAATGAATGTGATGTCCCCAAGGCAACAAGCCAGAAAACCTTTCAGACAGCTGCTGGAGCTCTCTGTTTACAAGGAGTGCAGCAAAAACCGGTCTAATGGAGTGAGAGAGGGGCTAATTTCCCCGGTGATGATTTGCTGATGAGGGTCCTCTGCTGCTGGGCACACAAAGGTTAATGGCTCGTGGTGTCTTGGGCTGAGCCAGGGTGACAGTGGAAACTGAGACTTAGCCTGGGCAGGGTGGCACCTGTTTGTGCTTTGAGCATGACTGGGTTATTTGCAAGCCAAGCAAGTAATTGCAGTGATTCAAAGGGGCTGCTCTGAACAGAAATTTCTTAAAGTGAAAGTTGGAGTGTTTTTCCTTCTGCAATGGACAAACCGAGGCTTCTGCTTTTTTCCCTCCAGCCGAGCGGGTTCAACAGGAGAACCTGACAATTGTCTGCATCCCTACGTCTTTTCAGGTAAGTGCTTTCCTCTTCTGCTTTCTGCTAGTCCAAACACTCACGTGGGGCATCTTCCCTTTGGCTGTGGGAGGCAACCGTGCTGCTCTCCAGACTGGCTCGCTGCGGCGTGAGTTAACTAAAAGCACTGGTGACAGTAGTCATGATGCAGCCTGCCAATGGACCTCATGAAGCTGACGGTGCTGTGTTACCCTGCCCTGAGCTGCTGGGATGCTGTAGTGCTGGGAGGCGTGCCGTGAACCCGTGTGGTAACGCTGGCTGTGTCAGTGTTGGTGTGTGGCTTGCTCTGAATCCCTTTTACAGGAAAATGCTGTTGGCAGTGGTGAACCCAGACTCATAATGCAAAACTCATTGGAGACACTTAGTCTCCTTTGATTCCATATCAGAAAGCTGTAAAAATCATGCTGCAATAATAATAATAATAGCAAGCTCATGTGTTTTTCAGGAGGAACTTGAAATGCATCATCTGTCTTGTATAAAAAATTGCAGAAGACACATCAGCTTAATCCTTCCTTTGCTGCGCAGCTTTAGCAGGGACTGGTTCATGCCAAGCTAGGTGTTGAGAGGTTTGCAGGGAGAGGAAGAACATGGCTTGAGAGTGAAACTCAGAGCTGCTGGGGAAGCTTCTGACCTGCTTCCATACCTTCAGGCAACTGGCTTTGGTCTCTCTGCCTCTATTCCCTGAGGAGAATCTTGTGAAAACTTAACATCCTCTGACCCTACAGATGTTCTTTAAGTGTGAGTGTGGGGTGATGGGACTTTCTCTTTTCCCAGCTGTTGCAAACAACCAGTGGCCAACTGGGATATAACACAAACTGCTGCAAACAGCAGAAAGTAAAAATCCCCCCCCCCCCCCCCCCCCTTTAACCTGTATTGGTACTTCTGTTGCATATATACACTGTAGTGAGTCTGTCTTTGATCTGTCTAAAAAGATCTCCATCCAGGTACCATGTGCCATCTGAACCTAGGAAGACTCTGAGTTCAGTCATTTGGTCTTACAGAAAATAGTGATAAAGCTCTCCTGGTGAATGTGGACTGGAGCCTGCCCTGCCTCGAAATGTTTGGATAGTTTGTGTAACTCTACAGTTTCATACCAGTAAACCAAATGTTGCTGTTAAGGGGAATAGAGAGATCGTCACCTGCAGGAGCCGAAATCCCCCAGACAAGGGGCTGCCTCGAATCTTTTGATACGGGTCTCTTAGACCTCACCCAGTTTTGAGTGAGGCATCCCCAGGTCAGCAAAACAGCATCTTATTTTCACTACGCACAGGTGTAAATGGCTGCCTGAGGGCACTGGCAAGGAAGAATTGGTTTCAGTGGGCTTTGATTCTCCTCCCTTCCCTGTTGTCAGGTTGGGTTATTCCATCACCATCAGTAAAGCTAGAGCCGGGGTAAGTATCTTTCCCTTGGCTTTTGCACTGTTTCTTCTTTTCACCCGGATGTGGGCCGGGAGCACAGGGCGAGACCGTTCTTGGCAAGTGCTGTGCAGTTACCAACGCTTTTCCTCCGGTGTGGAGCTCTGCTTTGGATTCCTGCAGGTCTGCTCCCATTGCCTTGCAAGCAGAGAGCTTGAAGAGAGCCACCTCGTTTCCACGCTGCTGACTCTAAGCCTGTTCAGGATCTGGCCTGCATGTGCAGCACAGTGTTTTTCAATGCTTTCAATTCCCAGATCCCTGATACCTCTTGACATGGACACCATGTAATGAACGTAAACCCACTGATTTTTAATCTTTTAATTTTCTGAGGTTTTAGGGTGATCCTAGTGCACACATCAAGAGCCCACAGCCCATCATTGTTAAAACTGCATGCTATGAGATGCCACGATACGTGATTCAAATCATATCTCACTGCCAGGAGTGCCACCTGCTAGTTCTTATGTTTCTAGGATGCCAATACATGCAACTGACGCAGTGTTAGTGAGTAGAATTCAGGGGAATAACTTGATCCAGGCTATCGCACAGGGGTTTCCTGGACTAGCTACGGCATAGCAGGAAGTTCAGACTTGAGCAGAATCTTTGCAAGGGGACTCTCAGGTGATGATTTGTAACACAGAAAATTCATCCAAGGTTGTCTAAGCTTGAACTTGGTTTAAACTGACCCACCAAGTGTAGGGTAACTCCGGGGTGCTCTGTGTTGTCTTGCCACTAGAGGGAAATACACAGCTAGATCAGTAGAAGTAGATCAGAGCCACTGTTTCAGGAGGCTTCCCACACATTTTCCATGAGTTGTGCATGTCTCCTGCTTTTATTTTATTTCCTTCGAATATGAAAAATACTGTCATTGTTAGTCCTGTATTGCTGTGGTGTAAATATTTCATTTTCTTGCTCCAATTTTTAGCCAAAGGGAATCAGAGGGGCTGGATAGGAGCAAAAGAGAATGATGTCCAAACTGAAACAACACAGGTCTCAGAAGTGCCATAACTGCTCTGATGCTTAGAAACAAGCGATTCCCACCCAGCTGATGGGACATCCCGCTTTTTAATAGAGGGATACCTGAACCCAGGAGTCCTGTTGCACTATCTGAGCATTTTAGTTCAAATAGGCAGCAGAGTTTTCTTTTGTTTAAAATAATCTGGTCTGGAAGCATCATTTTGTTATTGCCATGCTTCTGGCTGCAGCCTCTCTGCTCAGGGTGGAGGTCTCCCTGGGAGACTCCATCCTTCCCGCAGCCGGGGGACTGACACCACGAGTGTGTTCCTTTCCTGCCCCCGGTAAACGGTGTGTGCTGTCTTCTTGCTGCACAGGCCCGTCAGCTGATCCTGCAAAATGGCTTAACGTTAAGTGACTTGGACCGACATCCAGAGGTAAGTGGGACTGCAGAGGTGAGACCTCACCTGACCTTCCTCTAACCTGGTCCTTCATAAAGTATCGGTCCCCTTTGTCCTCCTCTGAGGACGAGAGTTTAGGCAGCCACACTGCTGAACATGAGGGAGAACTAGGTTAGTTTATTTTGTTTTCCCCAAGCCTTTGTCTTGTCTTAGTGCTTGTCCCTTCAGACACGTGCCACAACCAGCACAAGATGACAAGTAGGCTGCTGAGTTGTGTTTCCCCCAGGTATTGGGCACCTCTTCCAGGCTGAGGTTTGCTGGCCTGAGGTGGGGATACGGTGGTGTTGAAGTGCTATGACCCAGCTTTTCCCCGGGAGCCCCTTGTCTCTTAGGTGACAACACTAGGGGCTGAAACATTCTGCCTTGGAGGCAAGCAGTTGATTGTTGTTTTCCTTACGTGCCTGTAGTTTAGCTGGGGCTGGTATCCTGGGGTGGCGGATTAGATGCTTGTCCCTGGTCAGGCCGGCATCAGGGTGGTCCCAGCTCTAATAACATTTCTGGCCACTGCCTGGGACCTGACACCCTCCAAAGCTGCATCAAGAGCAGCGCCTGGGTGCTGCCTGGCAGAAGTTTCCACACCAAGTTTTTCCTCTTCCTACAGCTCGATGTCGCCATCGATGGAGCAGATGAAGTGGACTGTGACCTCAACCTTATCAAAGGTGGCGGGTGAGCTGTGCTGTCCATCTGTCTGTGTGCGGCGCTTGTGGCGGGGGCCTCTGAGCATCCTTTTGTGGCTGCAGATGTCTCTGGGGGCGGGTTGGAGAGGCTGATGGGATCCTGTGCAGGGCCGCGGGTGCGCCTGCAGCGGGAGATAGCTCCTGGGCGAGAGCGTCTGCAAGGGAGAGGGAGAATGAAGTGATGAGGCAGGGGAAAGAGCGCTGGCGTGGCGCAGTGGCAGCCCCAAAACCAGCAGGAACATGATGGAGGGGGCTGGGCTTGGAGACCAACAGGCACATGGAGGAGCAGTCTGATGTTTTCTGGTTTTTATTTTTTACCCATCGCAGTGGTTGCTTAACGCAGGAGAAGATAGTCGCAGGATATGCAAAATGCTTCATCGTTATTGCCGATTACAGGTAAAAATATTGCTGTTCATTACACCTCTCTGTCCTGTAGGAGCATTTGGATGGTCCTGTGTTAGGCCATTTTTGTCCTTCCAGTGGGTCATAGGTGGAAATGGGCCTGACTCCTAGTGCTTCAGCAGTTCAATTTAGCTTTTTTTTCTTAATTTTCAACTCCATAGGCCTGCTTAGGAGTCAGCAGAGCCTGTGGGGAAACGGCTGCTCTGCTCTTTGAGCTCAGCGACTGTCAGCACGGAATACGTTTCCCTGTCTGTACGTACAGCCGCAGGGCTATGGAAAAAAACAACTCGTGTCCTGCTTGTCCAAAACATGTCAGAACAGGGCTTATGAGTGAATAGAGCATCGTGTGTTAAACTGCTTCTTCCTACACATGTACATGTGTGAAGTGATTGCTGTTCCCTCCAAGGCCTTATGCCTGAGGGGTTTGCAGGAGGTAATGCGATAATGTTAATGGTGTTGGCAATGTAACGTTTGATGCTAATCCCACCTCTTGCATCCTCAGGAAAAAATCAAGGAGCCTGGGGGAGCAGTGGAAGAAGGGAATTCCTATCGAGGTCATCCCCATGGCTTATGTCCCTGTCACCAGAGCCCTGACCAAAAACTTCGGAGGTGTCGCGGAGCTGCGAATGGCTGTTAGCAAAGCGGTATGTGTCCCTGATCAGCCCCGCTTCCCCAGAGAAGCCACCTGAACGCGGGCAAATGGGAGACCAGAGGTCTGGCCTTTTATCTCACTAAATCTGGGCTTTCACTCCTGCAAGTGGCCTCTTGTGTAATTCTCCCTAATTATACTTTGGTTAATAAACCGGGTGTCAGTGCTGCTTGTGGAAAGCCTTTCTGGGTTATGTCTCCTAAAGCAAGCATCCCTGAGCAGGGAGAGGAGGCATGCCAGACCAGATCTGATCTGCTGCTCTGGGGGGCTGGAGGGCAGTCTGCTGCCAAAGAGGGTCTCAAGTTGGGTGGGCCGCTCATGCTCCATCCCAGGATCCTCTGTACCACACGGAGTCAGAGCCATACTGAATTAGGACTG
The DNA here is from genome assembly GCF_000690775.1 of Eurypyga helias. Lineage (NCBI taxonomy): Eukaryota > Metazoa > Chordata > Aves > Eurypygiformes > Eurypygidae > Eurypyga > Eurypyga helias. The sequence goes on along the minus strand of NW_010274816.1, from coordinate 2,607 downwards.
AAGATGCTTTGTTGCCACTGCCACTGTCCTGTCCTGACTTTGGGTGGCAGGACTTCGCCAGCCACGTCACCTGGCAAGGGAGAAGGAGGGTTGTCTGCAGTCGTGGCTGGAGTTCACACCGGAAGGCTGAATACTTGTTTTTAATGTGTCTAGTCTTGAGAGGCGATAGAGACTGCATTTGCGGTACTGAGAAGAGCAAACCAGTCATTTTCCATGCAGTTGAGATCAGCCTCAGCCGGGGAATGCACATCGGTGCTGCTCCAGCACCAGCCGTGTCCTCAGAGGATGCTGGCCCCTCCTGGCACGTGTGGTTGCGCGCCCTGCTCAGCGCTGCTGAAACTGCTCATCCTCAAACCCAGCTGTCTCTGCTCTGTTGAAAGGACCCAATTGCTCCTTCTGTTGGTCTTGAGAGGGTGCTGGGCACATCTGGGACACTGAAGGCCAGCAATTCTTCAGCTCCAAAACCTCCCCATGGTAGCTGGCAGCATGCTCTTATCACTGAGGGGCTGGGATCATATTTTGGCTTCAATGTAATAGCCTTTTTAGGACATTCATGTAATTTTGTTCTTGTGAAAAGGATCCCCTGTTGCAGTGATGAAATTGCATTGTTTCCAGGTTCTGCCTGATTATCAGTACGCAGGAGCATGAGGAACGAGCAGTTGCCTTGGGCGATGGTTTTACTTACAGGCATATTATGGACTGCCCTGGTTTACTTGAATGGTGACTCTCTCTGAACCGTTGCAGCGGAGAGGGCTGGTCCTGGTGAGAGGCTGTGAGAGTCCCTGGCTGTGCTCGGGAGACAAGGAGCTCGCAGTGCTGACAAATGGGTTTTGCGTCCTAGGGCCCCGTGGTGACGGACAACGGGAACTTCATCCTGGACTGGAAGTTTGACAGGGTTCATGAATGGAGTGAAGTGAACACTGCTATAAAAATGATACCAGGTAATGTCTGTCATTTTTTTTAAAAAAAAAGCAAAAACTGGCTAAGGCTTGGTCTGTCCTAGGTAACCCTGACCGTGGGAGCTCTCCCCTGGATAGGAGGGAATGTGTGTGTTTACTGCCCTCTTGTGGGTCCATGTATTTATATCTACTTGAGAGATCTATCAGCTGACTCTACACAAGTGTCATTCCCACATGGTGGTGAAAACCTGGGGCCGTGCTGGGTGACTTCGGACACTGTTTTCCATTAAGCTCAACAGTCCTGTGCTCTTCCTTACCCTCCTTATGCCCCTGTGGCGGGGCTTTTAACAGAAACACTGGTGGCTTGTCCCCGTGACTTTGGGATCTGAACGATTTCCTGGCACTTGCAGACAGCTAGCAGTAGATGGCAGGTTCGGGTCTTTGGCAGGAGCAGAGCTAAATGAAACAGTGACCACTGCTGGTCTGGGCTGTCCACCGTGCATCGCTCTGTATCCTAATGTGGCTGCTGCCCGTGGCTGTACGAATGCCTGCATCATTAGAGCCGTTTCTGAGCAAGAGCGAAACAGTGGCTAGTTATGCTGCTTGCAGACAAAACAGCCTCTCTGCAAGGACTTCTTCCTTGCATCTCTTTGGGTTGAGAGATGAACAGCAAATGATGGGACCTGTTCCATCGTGTTGGTGTGGAGATGGTCTCGGCACCATTTGCTGCTCAGAAGTGGACCTGCTAAGGGGAGAAGAGCATCTTCTGTACCCAGAAGTGGGTGAGCAGGACTGTGAAAGCCCAAATACAGACGTGATGGCAGGGGTCTGGCCACCTTGTGCTTGTGGTAGCACTTGTTCTCCATTTCTTTCTACCTTTCCGGCCTCTGGCTATGTTCACAGTAATCACTGTGAAGCTAGGAGCACCCCATAATTAAATACAACTAAAAGTACATTTGGTAACAGGCTACAAATTGTAGAGGTAGCGTCAGACCTGCTGAGTCTTAACCCTTGAACGAGTGTTACCCGGGTGTTCTCCAACAGAATCATTTTTTAGATGTGTTCAAAGGCAAAATAAGTAGCCTGTGGCTGTGTGTAGCTTCCTTTTGCTTCCGAGGGTCTTCAGATGGCTGAAAATCCCATGCTCGTGATCGTGTTAGTGTAACGGTGGTGGCTGGGGCAGTGTGAACGTCGGGGGGAGCTTTGGGAGCTGTTTCTCGCTTTCTGGAGACAGTTTCCTCTGGGGGCTGGCCACATGGAGAAGACTTCCCAGGGGGCCTCCCTGTGTGGCTGATGCAACGTTGCCCAGCTTGGCCGCCTCTCCCCAAACCTCTGGTGGGGGCGTTAGAGCCTTTTAATCACCAAAACCGTGGTCAGAGCAGAGAGATGAGGTGGCTCTGGCGTTAACCGGCATGGGATCTCTTGCTCGGCAGGTGTGGTGGAGACGGGGCTCTTCATCAACATGGCAGAGGTGGTGTACTTCGGCATGGAGGATGGCTCGGTCAGCGTGCGGGAGAAGCAGCCTCGCTGATGCCGGCGTGCCGCCCGTGCTGCTTTGCCTTCGGCCAGTTCGATTCAGCTGTTGTAATGGTGCCAACCTGACGTTTTGCCTTAACGAGCAGCGGTTATCGCAGAAGACGGATGGGAAGTTGATCAGAATCCGCTGACGTGATACTGAATGTCTTTTTTTTAAAAACAAAAATTATAT
>NW_010274815.1:3101-6488 GCF_000690775.1 Eurypyga helias | reverse complement strand
CCCCACAGCGGCTACGGCGCTGGAGCGGATCCGGCAAGGCGTGCAGCGCTTCGCCAGCAGCACAAGGTGCACAGCGGGGCCGGGATACACCCAGCCCGTGGCGGAGTAGGAGGGTCCTTGGCAGATGAGGTGCTATTTTAAAATCCACAGCCGAGCCGGCTCCCTGCCCAACCTCAGCGCGTGTTCAGGCTACGGGCAAACAGCCCCGAGCCCAAACCCAACCTCTAGCGGCCTCCATTTTCCCTGGATCCATCTTCCCTGCCACGCCTCAGTCCCGCTCTGCTGCTATATCCCATTCGCTGGCAAGGGGCTTGGTCCGGCCGCGGGGCGTCCCGTGGCTCCCCGGGGACCCCTCAGCCCCACTGGCATGTGTCCCAGCATGGAAAGGAAAATAAGGTTCAGATGTCACCTCCCCAGTCAGGAGTGGAAAAATCTTTCCAACAAAACACACTTTTAATTCCTCACCGAGTGTAGCCAGAATTGGAGTCCCCAGCGCCCCAGATTCCCGGCCAAACAGGGAATTTTCCACCTACATCAAAGCAGAGCCATGTGGTTCTGCAGGGACAGACACAGAGGCCATGCCCTGCGCAACTGCCCACCTGCCTCCTTGTTTTGGAAAGCGGTGATGACTGTGAGCGAGTCACCACACAGGACCTCCAGGTCCCCTGCTCCCTACCATGCCAGTTGAGCCTCTCTTGCTTCCCAGGTAGCCTATGCCAGCTGGGATGCAGGGGACCTAGGGGCCTTTACCAGGGCTGATGGCCCTAAAAGCCCCTCAGGGAGAGGTAGAGTGAATGAGACCTGACTGAACTCGTGGCACATGTGAGGGCGAGGAAGCTGCTAGAGAGGGTCCATGGCACAACCATGCTCATGCCATAGGGAGGGCAGAGTCTGGGGGGAGAGACGGGAACTTCAGTGGGTTGGAGTTGCAAGAACCTGGCCCCATTGCTGGCCTGCGTGGGCCCACAACCTTCCTGCTTGGGGGTGCGGCTGAGGCTGCTTGGGGGCAAAGGAAGTTTCTGTGGAGCTGCAGTCGGGCTCTATGGGACTGTGGAGCTCTCCATGGATCTGTGGGGCTGTTTTTTGGGCTTCCCCCGGGGCAGTGGGCAAGGGACCATGCAGAGGGGAGCCCATCCCCACATCCCAGGTGCTCCCCACACCAAACCCTTTGTGGACCCTGCCCCCACAGGCTTACAGCCCAGGGGTGGGGGTAAGGAGCTATGGGGTGAAGGGCAGCCCCCCACACACACACACACAACCTGCCTGAACTGCCCACAGCAGCTTAGGGGACAGGTGTGGGGTGGGGGTGTGGGGTGGTACAAGGTGCCCCGGAGGCAATAGTGCAGCACTGGAATGGCCCCAGGGTGTTGCAAGCTGCCACATCCCATTGAGGACGGTGGCCCAGACTCGCTCCAAGCACTTGGGTAGTTTTAGGGAGCCGGGATGCTCCTAAAGTGACTCAAATCTGGGGTTCACCCAGTGACTCTGCTCCAGCTCACCTGGTGTAAATGGGGCCACAACGGGCACAGGGGCTTGGGGCATGTCAGGGCACCTCTCCTGGCCCATCGCTGCCCTGGCTGGGGGTTTGGTGGATGTACCTCCCCATTAGCCCCATCTGATGCACTTCAAAGCTGGGAGCAGAGCCCAGCTCCAGGCCCTGGGGCAGGAACTGCCTGCCCTTAGTGGCGGTCAGGGGGACATGCGGGCAGCCCGGGATGGTGGGAGATTCCTCCGGGAATCTGCACTTCCCGTAAAGGGGCTGGTTCCGGGAAGGCACTGGGGCTGATGCCCCGCACCTGAGGCATCAATGGGACCATTACGGGGCTACTCAAACCGCCTGGGAACCTTGTTGTCTCAGCCAGGTCTGCTTCCCCCCGACGGGGATTTGGGGATTTTTCTCTCCTCCGAGTCCACAATTGCGGGGTCATTTGCATCTAAAATGGGAGCTGGGCCTTTTAGCAGCTTGTCTGCTCCTGATAGCCGGGGCTGCTCGGGCCCTAAACCCGCTAATGCAATCAGCGGGGCCCGAGGCTTGTGCACATCAAAGGTGCCGGGCTCCCTTAGCCCAGCCTTACCCCCCCACCCCGCCACCTTTCATCACCGCCGGCGGCTGTCACCCCCCTCCGGGGAGCCCAAGGAGCGGCGATGGGGAAAAGGCCACCAGCCCTGCTTGGGGTGCCGGGATGGGGACACCGCTGCACCCTCCTTTGGCCCCCCGCTGCCGAGAGTCCCTTCCCCGCAGGGCTGCGTGCGGGAGATTCTGTCCCTGTGCGGGCGGTGGAGGGATATGGCTTTGGCCAGGGGTTGGGGGGAGGGCGCTGCGAGAGCAGCGTGGGGCAGGAGCACCCAGAAGCACCCTGACTCACGTGCAGGATTACGAACAACATCCGAAAGGAAACTGGCTGGGGCAGCCCTAGCCCACATTCCCTGCGCCAGGGAGTGGCACCGGTCCTCATCCTGCTGCGAGGTGTCCCTGGGGAAAGGACCAGCGGCCTCGGTGCCACGTACCAGCCGGGAGAGCGCTGCTTGCCATCCGCCTAACGGGGTGCCAGGCGCTGGAGGCTGGGCTGGCTGGGACGGACAGCACCCTGGGCTGGGACGGACAGCACCCTGGGGTGGGACGGCCGTGGCTGCTGCATCCCTCGAGGTCATGCTTGCAGATCGACCAGCACGTCCTCCTCTTGGGAAAGTGCTATCCTCCTTGCTCACCTCCTCTGTACCCACCAGGCCCCCCACGAAGTACCTGCACCGGGTGTGGAGAGGACAGTGCCCCATGGCCCAAGGTGGCATCGCGCTGCACCTGCAGGCGGGACAGACCTGAGCCGTCTCCGCATCCAGAGGGATGTGCTGGCTGCTCCTTCACCGCAGGCTGGTGGACCTATGCATCCTGCTCCAGAGGACCCTTGGGTCACTGAATAATCCTCACTGTAGGCAGCTGCTGGAGACCAAGCCCTGCCTGGACAAGCTCTCCTAGTGTCCACCTACAGCGATGTCCCAGGTCGGCTGGAGGGATGGCACGGTGCTCCGGAAGGGACACGTGGACACCTATGTGGTGGCATTGCTGCCTGCGTGGGCTCGGCACCTTCCGGGATGCTGGCCTGCGGCTCTCGGCCAGCAGTCGCCTCTCATGGCAAACACAGCTGCTTCCCCATCCTTCTCCGTACCCCGCTGGTGGTGCCGGCGCTGGTGCCAGCAACTGTTGTCATATGGCGCTGATGTGTACACAGCGCCTGGGTAGGCACAATGCGGCAGGAGCGCTTGCACTGGGGGACCCAGCACCCCCCATCTGCACCCGTTTGCAAGGAGCAGGGTGGGAGACACCAGGTGCCTGCACAAGGGACAGGGTCCCACAGCTGCCCGCCCCACATCTGATCTGCCCTGCTGGAG
>NW_010274815.1:0-3058 GCF_000690775.1 Eurypyga helias | reverse complement strand
GGAGCCCCTGGGGCAGGGGAGCGGGTTTTGCCGTGCCTGCCAGTTGCTCGGTGCTGCCCGGTGCAATCAGGGAGCGCAGTGGGATGCGGGGTGGCCGCAGTCCCACCCTGGCAGGGAAAGCTGGTGACTCACCGCCCTCACCAGCCCTGCCTGCCAGGCCGCTCCTCCCGCACCCCGTCCCTCGGCTCCTGCCAGCACCTGCACCCTCACGGTGACAGTACCCACCAGCCCAGATCCTGCGGGGCGCTGGGAGGATGATGGTGGGGATGGCTGCCACTCATGAGGGACATTCCCTGAGGATGGAGGGATCCCGTGTGCTGTGACAGAGTTGCACCAGTCCTGCAGCGGGGCAGTGGGGCACCCTTTGTCACCCTGCTCCAGTGCCCTGGCTTGGTGGTGCCAAACCCAGGACAGGAGACAGGAGAAAGTCATCCCCCACCTCTTTTCTTCCCCTTTCCCCATCTCTGGGTGCAATACACATCCATTCCCTCCCGCAGGGTCCCTCCTTCCCCTTGCTCCCAGTGGATGCATGGGGCAGGAAGAGAGGGAGCTCTTCTGGGGCTGTCCCTGTCCCCAGAGCAGCGCCTGGGGTTGAGCAGCCTGACAGCCAACGCACCCCAGAGCTCGCAGGGGTGTGCGCATCCTGGGCAAAGGATGCAGGCAGCATGTGCATGCATCCAGGGAGGTCAGAAATTCACGTCAGGATGTGTCCAGGTGGTCAGTCCCCAATTTGGGAAGGGGCCTCTGGGATGGGGGCAGCAGGCAGGAGGTCGGGAGGGGGCCATCTTTGGAAACCTCCCCGGACGGTTTCACAGAGGTTAGCTCCGCTGTGTGGCTGCTGCAGCAAGCAGGTGCCTGTCCCAGTGGAACCCTCTCCTGCAGCATGCGATGTGCTCTGCTCTTCCCACATCCAGGGTGGTAGCAAGCCCCAGAGCAGCCACTGACAGCGCGTGAGGCCCAGAGCCCTGCGCTGATGCCAGCCGGGAGGACACGGGATGGGGAAACTTATGCCCAGGACCTGGTAGCAGGCAGGCTTGGGAGTGGCAGAGCAGGGGCCAAGCCCCCCCTGCCCCAGCCATCCCGCAGCAGTCTCCTGGGCACCTGAGCTCCAGGGGATCCTCACCCACTCTCAGCTGGCACCCCTGGGCTGCTGGAGTGCAGCCATGGATGCGCAGATGCTTTGCTGCTCCCTGGGCTCCCACAGCTAAATGTGGGTCATGTGGATCAGCACATGGAGCCAAGGACCCCAAAAACAGTGCTGTGGAGGGATGATGGGCATGGCACAGGCGGTAGCAGGGAGCTGCAGGGGAAGTTGGGGTTAGTGGGGGCTAGTTTCTGCAGGCAGGGTCAGGAAGTCAGCCCCTGGGGATGTGCTGGGGGGAGTAAGCTGGAGGTTTGCATTTTTGGGGGGTTCCCAGCAGCACCGCTCCATCCTGGGGGCTGGGTATGGCGAGAGGCAGAGCAGAGGGATCAAAGGGGCGGGAGAGAGGAGAAGCTCGTGAGTTGTGGGTCATTATCTGTTATTAACATCTGTAATCTCCCGGAGAGCAAACTGAGATTTACAGCCTGTTATTAGGCTGTTACTCAACCTGTTGTGCAACAGCTCAATTAAAAAAAAACTGAATGTGATTAATAGCCCACTAATAAGGGGGAAATCTCTCCTATTTAATTCAAACAGCCTCTGCTTGGGCACTCCAGGAAGGTACGAGCTCTCAGCCCAGGTTCCCAGGCTGGCTGCTGGACTCCCGCTGGCATCTCCTGGGATCCACCATGCCACAGGACACTGGTGCTGAATGGGGGCCCTGGGCAGCAGTGGGTGCTGCTCCCCCCATCAGGTCGGGGGTCTGGAGTCTTGGAGGCAATCGACGCCTCTTCCCAGTGCTGCCTTCACACAAAAGGGGGTCCTGGATGGTCCCTGGCCATCCCCTATGGTCACCCCCTGGAAGAGGTGGAAACTCTGAGTCAGCTGCAGTTCTGCTCTGAGCATCTCACCTTTTGTTTGGCCGTGACTCGTATCTGACTCACTTTGACCCCACAGCTTCCTGCCCTCCTGCCTTTCACTGCTCGTGGTCTGGAGGGAGCCGTCTGCCCCTGAGTCCCTGTTCCAGCTACAGCTTCACCTCTTGGCTCTAACACTTTTTTCCAGGCATCCGAACCGGTCCTGCCTGTAAGCACCTCCTCAGCCCCGAGACCACTGCACTGGGAATGGTCCCTGGTTCCTAAGCCCCTCTTCCCCTGGGTCTCTGCCTTTTTGCGTTGTCTCTTGGTAGGATGGGGTCAAGCAGGTAAGTGTCATATGACTGTTCCCCCCAAACCAAATCTCTGGTCACTCTTTGCATCTGACCTGGGTCCCAGGGATCTGTTCCTGGTCCAGGAGGGGGTATTCAGCACAGCCACAGGTGGCAGAGAAGATGCCAACAACCCCCTTGTGCTTTGCAGCCTGGATTCAGCCCTTGCCACTCATTCTGTCAACGGCCTCACTCTGCCGGCTTTGATCTGGTGCCTGAGCCTTGTGGTTAATTGGATTGCATCCGGCCCTGTTCCTGCCCTTGCTGCCAGCCCAAGTCCTGCCTGCGCTCCTGGGATGCTCCAGGAAAGCCACTGGCCGGGACCCACCTCTCTGTAGCCTTTCACTCTCCCTGTGGCATTAAATCCCTCAGCTGCTTCCCCTTGGGCACACTGTGCACACTGGGCTGTCCCTGCCCACAGGACAAGCTCTGCCTTGGGTGGAGAGTGCGGGTGCCTGGGAGCTGCTGCCGTTTGCTCCTGCAGTCTTCTCCATTCCCAGTTGAAGAAAACATTACCTGCAAACGCTGGTGCACCAGGTCTTGCCAGCAATACCTGCTCTCCAGTGACATCCTCTGCCTGTCCCAGGGTTGCTGGGGACACCTGGGAGTGGAGAAACAGCTTGTGGCACCTCCAAATGACACCTTGTGGACTGGGGGTTCTTCCGGCAGCATGAGGTCTGGTTGGGAGCAAACAAGCCTGGGGAGAGCTGGGGTTGGGCTGGAGGTCCGGGAGGGCTGTGTGGGCACAGACAGCATCCATAAGCAGTGGG
>NW_010274814.1:0-7054 GCF_000690775.1 Eurypyga helias | reverse complement strand
TGATTCTATGAACTCTGCTGCTTGCAAAGTGCCTACTTTAACTCATCACTATTTCTTAAAGCAGAAGTCTTTTTCCAGTGAAGTTTACAAGAAGAAACCTCGGAGACTGGCTGTCAGTTAAATCTCCTCCCAACCCCCTCTCCATTTTACAGCTAATCTTTCCATTTCAGAGGCACGTTTCTGTGCCTGTTCTTTCTCCCAGTTGAGAGACCATCAGTAGCTGTAGCTGCCAGATGCTAATAAAACTGTAAGGGATGGAGATGCTGAAATGGCATCCCTTTGGTACAACTAGCACATTCCAGGGGTGGCCATAAATGCTATCTAGCAGAGGCAGGGAGCCATTTCGCTCTAGCACAGATGGTTTAATGTAGCTGGAAGAGAGGAGGGGAGGATAAACCCCACCTGAAGCCCAACAGGGGAATCGTGAGCATTGCAGCCTTCCAGTTGGGAGAGAGGATAGGGCAACATCAGAGAAATGTGACCTGCCACAAATAACACACCTAGGCTCTAGGTGAGATTTACAGCTCGCTCTCTCTGCCTGGGTATATGGTGTTCAATGTAAATACTAGCCTATTTAAGCACAGGAGTCGATGCATCACTTGGCTGTGCCACGCTTTCATAGAAAAAAACACCCAAACAAACCAAAAAAGCAGTATCTCCTCTTTTTGGCCATGTGCCAGGCATAACATCCAGGCATGAAAGCCACTTGGCACCAAGGACTGAGGGTTTTTTCTCTCCCCTCCAACCCCTGCATTTTGAGGTTTCTTTACTATAATGTCTTTTGTACTCTGTAAGATAATTACTGTGCTAACTTTGTTAAAAAAAGAAACAAAACAGAAGAAGGGAAATTGACACAGTGACTCCTTTTAACAGGATTACAAGGAACAAGAATGCTTCTTTTCGTGGTTGAAAAATGCTCTTTTTTGCCTGTTTCTCTGCCCACTCAGGCGGACAAATTAGAGAACATCTACCAGGCTCTGTGCAACCTTCCTAGATCTAATTCCCGAGATCTCTCTTGCGACCTCCTGTGAAGGGGTGTCCTGCTGAGAGGGAGCCTGATTGCTCTGCAGAGACTGCTTCATGCGTCCAAAATCCAGGTGCTAAGTCTTCCACCACTGTGGAGAAAGACAATTAAAGACAAATGAGGTTTCAGTGATGAATGATAGACACTGGGCTGGAGGGGTTCCATTTTTATCTTCACTTCCCTCCCACCCTTTCCCCAAATTTTTGCTGCTGTTATCACCACATCCAGCTGGGTTTTGTGAACAATTTGGCTGGCGCTCAGCCCACTGTGTTAAGGTATTGCTGAAGCCAAGAAGAATAACTTGAGAAGAGGTGCAGTAGGAGGAGAAACTGGTGTGTGTTGAGGTATTTTTCCAGTGGGGACTATTTCTCCTCTGTTTCTTTCTTGTGCCCTCTCCCACTCTTCTCTCTTGTTTTTGGCACCTAGAGACCTATGTCTTTAAAGCCACATACAAACATGGACAGCCGCTCTACTCCAGTAGCAATTTTTTAAAGCCCTCTGCACAGTGGTTTTTACAATTCTGTAGATAAACCTCAGTTAGTTTTCCATTTCAGAATTTCAATTGAGCTGCAGCTGGATATAGAAGTAGTGGTCTACTTGGCAACAATTTTCCTTCATCCTCTTATACACCAGAGCCAGTCAATCTTCGTTTAACTTTTCCACATTGTATTTAGACTACATTTTAGCTAGTGGGAACTATGTGGTACTGCTAAGAAAGCTGGACAATGGAGCCATTTGACAAGAACATGTGGATAAGTTCACAAGGTGGGCACATAGGCTGTTTGCAAGAGAGTATATTTTTATTATTTAATTTTAACTTACTGTTGTTAAGTGTGTAGGGCTGTGTATCAATTACTCAACTAGCAGAGCTACCATTATGACCAAACTCAACTAACTTGTCAAGCTAAGAGTTGGAGTGTTCAGTATATTCAGCTATAGGAGTGGTGTGCCTCCTGACCTCCATCCTCTGTTTTTTGGGGTAGGTGAGCTCTGCTAGGGAAGTGCTGGGGGTTACAGGTATCATGCACGAAAGGGTGACAGTGTTCCTATATTGGAGGAGGACCATGGAAAATCTGCCTTGTCAGTCAATACAAAGGTGCAGAGAGACAGAGTAAAAAGACTAACGTTGCCCCAAATGTGTTTTGTGTATTCAGAAGGTGATAAAGAGAATGCCATGAATGGTCAGCTGTTGAGCAGAAACTGGGAAATGCCAGTATCAGTCAGAAATGTGGTGTGAGACAGAAACATGGATGTGTTTTTAAAGCTAGTTATTTACCTCTCTTCCCTGACTCCTTTGTTAAATTGAGGTTTGGTCTCAGTCTGATCTCTCCTGTCATGTGGATTCCTACTTTGGCAGCCTGCCTTTTGGAAGGGTGATCTAATTCTCCCATGACCTAAACTTTCCTTTAATCTGTATCACCACTGTAGCTGTTAGAAATGTGTGGATGCCCATCTTTTAGAAAGCTTTTGAGATTAGGATCCAAGCCTCTGCTCTGAAGGACATCAGCACTTAGTGGTATCCCTGCGGCACAGAGGCAGGAGTGCTGGCATCCGCTTGAGCGATTCATGGGCCATGTGGCTCCCAGCCACACTTGCAGGCTCAGTAACCACATGGAGAGCAGGGAGTGATGTGCAGCAACACAAGGAGGGCAGACTGGCTGTTCCTGTAGCTTTTTTTTCTCTGCCTGGGTACTGCTTAAACTGCACCAAGGGACCAAGTCTATTAGACCAAGCTAAGGCTGTGGCTGTACAGTGAAATAAAGGGGTGGCTGTACCAGAAATGGTGTACCTGCATTGGCTTGGGGCTAATTTGTCTGGAAAATGATAGCCAAGAAGAAGTAATAGTGTGGACTTCAGAGATAACTAGCCAAGAAGATGGGGGATCCTGGTATGTGCTTGGCCTTAAAACCCTGATTAAACACTGCAGGTCCATTAATCATAATTTGAGGTACATAACTAACTTCTGTACCTGCATTGGTACAGTGTTTTTACTGGCTTTCTACTGTCAGCAGGGAAGAGTATGTCTGTTGGATAACTGAGTTAAAGGCACCTACTGCAAATGATTCAGGAGACCTCACATCTCTGTGGGGAGATTTGGGAACCTGGAATGATGATGATCAGTACTTCAGTGCTCACACCCAAATTTGACAGGAAGAACTTTAACTGAAGTTGGTGCTGCTGTATCTGTCACAGTGAAGGCCTGTTCTGTTAGCACTGGGTCAGCATAAATACTTCGTCTTTGTGGCTATGAGCCACTGTGAATTGCAAGTGAGATATATGTTATGAAACAGAGCTGTCTGCATTTTTATCAAGTGTTGTATGAACAACTTCACTTTTTACAACCGGACAGGAAATTAGGGGTGGCTGCTAAATTTATGTTTGCAAGTTTAGTCAGGACAAGCAGGTGGTCATTGAATGTCAGATCAAAAGACTAGTATTTCTCTTTTCTTTCTGTTTTTTCTTTCTGATGCTGAAGTCCCAACATTTGTAAGGGCTCATCCTGTGAATGATGCTAAAGCTGAAGCAGTTTCATTGTGCTGAAGAACCATGATAAGTTGTTAATCCACTGCTTTTGAGGTCAGGAATGAAAGAGTGACCCATTCAGGAAGATATATTGCTTTCAAGGATAAGCCCAAAGAAAATCAATCCCCAGCTAGCAGAAAAGGCCACTTCCATGTTGCTTGGAACTGCGTTTATCCCAGAAATTTTAGCCACAATGGTCTGTAAATTGCTGTACATTTTCAACTTTACAGTGATGCATTTTATATATTAGTGCTGTTTGTTTACTGTTCTTGAATATTGTGAGGGTTTTTGTTCTATGGGACTGTGTGTGAGGGGTGTGTGTGTGCAGTTTGGTGTGTCGTTGTTCCCCCCCACTTCTTCTATGCTTCTACGTAACATCTATTACTTGATATCAGGCTTCCACATCCGAGGGAGCCATCCACACTTCATATGTCAGATTTACTGTGAGATTATAGTTAATTTCAAAATTCAGAAAGCTATATTTAATTCTAACATATTTACTGTTTTCACATTAATTATTTCCTTTTAATAAATTGGCTTTAGTCTTAATAAACAGCAAATTAAGAGTGGACAAAGAACAGAAAACCACAATTTCCTGGTTTTTTTTATATTAACAGAATAATCTTGAAGGCATCATCCTTGTTTAGCTGAAGACAATTGATGACCTTGTATAGGATCTGGAATACATGTGTTGGATTCCTGGCTCTGCACAGGTTCTCAGTTTAATCTGACTGTGATCTCTAGAGGTTTCTTGGGTATAAATAAGACTGCACAGCAGTGTTGGGTTCCTCCTCTCATGACAGAGATAGTGTTCCTTTCGAAGTACCTGTCCGTACTCACTTGGACCAGGGAAGCAGCAGGGATGCCTGACACGCCTTTATTTTCTAATCTTTTGTCAAAGGAAAGTCCAAGGTTGATGTTCAACCTGTGGGCTAATGGAAAGAAAAAATTCCACGTGTGTTGGTTTTTTTTTCTGTCATCTCAGGGGTGCTGCACCACTTCTGTTATTTATGTTGGTTATTCTGAACACTTTAATTGGTATAGTTTTTTGGACAAGCATTCCGGTCGTTTAGGAAGTAGGTAGGTGAGCCTAGCCATAAACCATCCCGTTAGCCGTTGTTCTTCTACTCAGTAGTAGGTGGATTTATACTTTAGTGCCTAAGGTAATTTAAGGGGTGAAAGCTAGCAGATAGAAATCACATTTCTTTTATACATAAGCTAAGAATAAGTTGCCTCTGTGATTTGTATTTCACAGTGCTGTATAATTCTTCAGAATATAAACATGTAATTAGTGTAGTGATTTCAAGAGCCCCTTAATCTCGGTGGTGTTTTTCCAAGTTGAAAAAATGGTTTGAATTATAAGGGAAGAGTCTGAACTGAAATAAATTGGCATGGTCTATGGACTTTATCTTTTGATAGCCTGAGTCCTAAAGTTTTATCCATGCTCCTTTTAAAATTGCCTGTGGAAGAAAAAGACATACTTTTTCTTTTATACTATTATATATAGTTTCGTGAAGTTTATTCCTGTGGTGTAAAGTAAGCACACTTTTTCTTTTTCCTTGTATTACTTGTGACCTTAGCCCTACATAGATGCCTTTGGAAGTCATATGGAGTGCCTCTACTTCTGGGTATAACAGAAGCAGAGATGGTCAAGGCAAGGTCTTTGTGCTTTCCTTCTCCTGTGCTTAAGGAATTCCAGACTCGGGGTTTACATTAGGAATTCATGCAAATGAATCACCGACAATTTTGCTTTTTCTATGGAGGAAATGACAGAATATTTCAATATTTTAGCCATAGTATGAAAGAATTACTTGCAGTATTATGTTCATTCAAATCATTTTATGTATTTTAGGGTATGTTTAGATTCGGTGAAGAAATGCACAGACGTCCAAAGGTGACTTTGCAAATTTAGGCACTTTTAGAAGTAACTTGTCTTCCTCCTCTAACTGTAATGTGGGCTTAGGATATCCCCCCTTTTTATAGCTTTGTGATGCTGTTCAAATGCTGTTTCCAGTTCAGTTCGTGTTTGAACTTTTGAGACTGATTCTTTTAATGCCTGATGTTACCTGTGCAAATTCTTGGTTATACTACTATGTCATCGAGGAACTGCTAATACTTTTAGTTGTGTCTTTTTGAGGATATGTATAGTAGTCAGCCATTCAGGAGAGGTGAAAACTGTGGTAATGGATTCAGCTTGACTTGTGACTGTGGTCCAAAGCCTGCTAAGTGTGTGGACTAGTCTGATCTAAAGATTTGGTTCTCAGACTCAGCATTGATTCCCTTAGATAAAGTGTGCTTGCACCAGCAGAAACCAGCCCCAGATATTTGTCTTCTAGTAGCACTAATAAAATATCTCTGATGTAGATGGAGTTGTCATTGAGGGATCCCTAAATGAAGGTGCTTATCACAGATTCCAGGTCAGGAAGGCTAATTTTTTCTATGCTGAACTTTTTATGTAATGAATAAGCCTTTCCTTGGTCAACAGAAGTCTCACCTTGCTGACTGTTTTGATTTTCTTTTCCATTTACTTCAACTTCCTGCATCGATTCCTTTCACACTTGCTTGTTGTTTTCCCCTTGCCATGTTGAGTTTCTGTTCGTATATTAATAGCTTCATAAGACACTATAAATCTTGCTCTGAAGGGAGAAAAGTCAGTATCTCATCAATTCTTCGAGGGAGTCTTGGCAGGGAAGAAACAAAATACTCACTCCACACATATAAGTACTAGTTGATTTGCCAGCTGGGCAAGATCTGGCTCTCAAGTGAGGTATAATTGCTTCTAGCTTCTAGTTTTGTGTTTAGTATGGCCTTCCTTTCTTTTCTGATGTGTCTGGGCTTTGGTCCCTTTTCAAAACCAGTGATGATCTCTATGGTAACATGAAAAAGATGAACTTGCAGTGTACCCTTGACACTCTGTGGGCTTGTGAGACACTTAACTTTATGTGAGATCAAAACAGAGAACTAAAACCCTTTTTTTTTTTTTTTTTTTTTTAAATAGTGCTCATCAAGTAGAGGAAATATCAGAATTTGAGTGGTATCTGTTAGTTAGTCTGTACTGTGGGGAACATAGCTTGAGAGGCATAAATCTTTATTTTTTTACCTTTTATATATACATTAAATTTTTAAGTTAGGCTTAATTTTCTTCAGATTAAAAGGTGAAATAGGTATGCATAGAGAAGTGCACGGTGCACAAAGCCTTCAGTCTGACATATTTCTACCATTGCAGAAGCATTTCTGTTACTGCTGAAGCATGAAGCACTCCCTGGCGATGCAACCTGTCCTCGTCTCTTTGCAGTATCTTCTGATGAAACACCGTGTCAAACCTGGTGTGCTCAGTGTGTGGGCTTAGCATAACTAGAATGTTAATTAAAACTCTGGAATAAAAGCTGAAGATCCAAGACTACTCTTCAGAGTGAAACTACAAAAAGTGCTCATTTCTGATGGAGATGTAGCCTCCTCTAAGCAACCTGAGGATGACTCTCAGTAAAATTCATAGAATCATAGAAT
>NW_010274813.1:0-4724 GCF_000690775.1 Eurypyga helias | reverse complement strand
GGAGTTCCACACACTCCAGCTGATTCCTGACTGTCAGGGAAGCAGGACACGGACTTTATCTTGTGTTAGAATGAAGACACTTTATTGAAAAAGCACAGGGTATATATAGTTTAAACGAGGCTAACTTATGTAACTTACTAAGTTCGAATTGGTTACACACATATCTTACTAATTTATGATAAGTTACTTTGTCTTGGCCACGTGCTAATCTCATGCAAACTGTTACTGATTCTTTCAGTTCTGAGAGCTTCTTTTTATCAGTTTCACATCCTCCTTAACTAGCTTATTTATCACTCAATGTCCTTGGCTTGTTCTCTTCCCATCCTTTCATGTACGACTGTACCAAGCAGCTCCACATAGTTCTTTTCTTAACAAACATCCTTGAGGACATGGTCCAGTGGGTATGGTAGTGTTGGGTTGATGGTTGGACTGGATCATCTTCTGGACTGGTTGGTCTTTTCCAGTCTTAGTGATTCTGTGATACAAGAGCTAAAGGAAGAGGACAATTAACAAGCTTGACTGCAGCAAAATGCTAGCAATTTCTTACTTACGTGGCAGCTTACTACAGCGAGCTACGGGAAAAATCACTCCAGTCCAAAAGTTGAATAAAACAGTAATGCCACCCCTTGGGCATTTGTTTTTGTGGGATATTTTTTTGTTGTTAGGGTTTTTGGGGTGGCAGAACGGATGTTTGGGGGAGAGAAGCTCAGGAGGTTTTTGTAATTCAGGGTAGCTAGGAATTTATCAGCATGTAAAAGGTTTTTATAAAAAAAAAAACCCTTTGAGTGCCTGAAGTGTGGGGAAGGGAGGAGATAGGTTGAAAAAAGATATTACTAGGAAAATATCACTTGCTGACAGACAGTTGTCTGTCCTTCAAACTGGCAGGGCTGAGATGCTTTGTAAAGGTTAAAAGCCTCAGTATCAGGGGAGCTACTAGAGGAAGATCTGACGACTTAAGAGGTGCTTCTGGAAGAGGCAGATCAGATAAGGAGCTTAAAGGGTGACTGGGATGAGAGATGCTGTTGAGTGGAACAGAACAGAGGCTGTTGTACAGCTCTGTAATCTGCTGGTGGAGCTGGGCGAGGGATCCCTGAAGTGGGCAAAACCTACCAGTAGAGTAATAAGGAGTAATTTCTTAAGCTGAAACCTAGCCATCGGGAATGTGGTAACGTTGAAACGCTGCTTCAAAACAAACCTTTGCTATCTTAAATAGGGTTGGTGTGGTTCCTGATTTATCATCAAACCTCAATGCACATTTATGGTCATTAAGAAAAAAAAATTACATTTAGAGATTGAGAAATTATATTTGGTTTTATTTCTGTGTCCCATCAGTTCTGGTTTTGCATGATTTCTTATTTCTTGGTTTATTGTGTTAGAAAATTTGCTGAGTTTGATGACATCTCCGGTGATTTAAAGCTGATCCTGGGTGTTTCTGGCAGCTGGCCTGAAAGTTCATTTCCATGCTCTCCAGCAGTAAAGCTTTTTGATCGCAAGTTTTTATTTAGGGCTGATTTAATTACATTTGCTGCTTCACGTGTTCTTTAGGCTAGCTGCGTTCCCAGGTCCTTCCCACCCAAGTTGTGTGTTTAAGTCCTTACTAATAAGAGTGCTTTGTATACATGGGCAATGCTGGTCAGATACTGGGCAAGCAAAGCAGCTTGTTGGGCTCACCGGCTGTTAGGACTCCAGGGACTAGAAGTAGCAGCAATTTCCTCTGGGCTCCATCACGAATTCCTGTGCAGCTTCCATTCCTTGCAAATTGTGACTGTTGATAATAGTTCTCAGAAAGGCACTGCAGCTGCCTGGAACCCAAGAATACTTGGGTTTATTTTTTTAGAAAGGGTAAAATATCTGCAAAAGAAGAGAAAACGTGCAGTCAGAACTTGGATTTCTCCTCATCCTCGTTTTTTGTTTTCCCTCAAGGTATTTCCACACAATGGTAATTGAATTGGTAATTGGTAAACTGGACTGCCAGTGCTGGCTCCAAGGCCCTTTCAGCCTAGTAACTGGCAGCTCCGAGATCACTATCATGCAGCTTAGTTTAGGTTACATCTCCTTACATGCATTAGTTCATATTTATCTATGTTGAAACTTATCTGGCCACCCTTTGTAAGGACCTGTTGAAGTTCCTCACCAGTGGTGTGGCACTAAATCTCCCAGAGAGCCCATCATCCTTTACAAACCTGGGCTTTCTCCCCTTCTCTCACTGACCCACTGGGCAGCTGGGATGAACACAGCCACCCCTCGCTGGAGGGGTGAGGAGAAGCATGGTGCTGCCAGGCCTTTGGCCCTTCCTGGCTTCTGTAAGTTGTCCACAGAGCGACTGGAACTACTGCGGAGAAGACGTGGGATGCAAAGCAAATGCCATTGGTGCACAGGATAACTGCTCTGGTGTTTGTTCCTTCGTGTTTCTGCCAGGAATGGAGGTTACCACTCCTGCACCAGTCTGTTCCGTGCACTGCCATTAATCTTTGTTCTGTCTGAGCTGGAGCTCTTCCTGGCCGTCCTGCTCCTCCAGCACAGGTCCTGTAGTGCTGCTGTCTATAACGAAAAGAAGGCCAAGGACTGGTGTTAGGGCCAGCAGTGAAAGCCACAGAGCAAGTCAGCAGCAGGATCAGCAGTTCCTCCCTGTCTGAGCCTTACTGCCCACAAAACAGCTGCCTCTCATTCCCAGCATCTGCAAACTGCACTGACCACGATGGAGAAACACAGTTTGTGCCATAACGGTATGCAGAGGTGCTGCTGGTCATAAATCCAGGGCTACGGATGTCTGCCTCCAGCATGTGAAGGAAATCTCCTCATAAATTATAAATAATCTCATAAATTATGCACTCCATAAACAGTGTGTCTCCTGCACTGTTTGCATAGGTGCAGCCCTATGCAAAGCTTTCCCGATGTGCCCTGAAGACATAGAATTTGAGCTTTGAAAAGCCTATTCCTTCTGTCTCTTAGAGACGATTTTGGTCTGCAGAGCAAAAACATCCCCATTGCAGTAAGTAATGATTTAGGCGTGTTTTTATCTGGGCTGAGACCAACACACGTTTCACTGGGGAGCACAGGCAGCCCCCGCCTCTGCCAGTCCTGCTCACCACACAGCAATCGCTGCAGCCTCTGGAGCTGATTTTATCATTGTAATCTTATTGGCTTTTTTAAAGCGAGTGTTGTGTTCTGGATAACACCTTTCCTGCAGTCGTTGTGAAGGGGTGCTGGTTCTTAGCTGGCATGGCCCCCCAGGCCATCCTGACCCAGCTTCAGGCAGACACGCCAGCTGCCCTCACACGTGTCTTCCAGTAAAACCTCAGGTGGAAACACACACGGATAGACTCCGGGTGGTTGTGGACCCCTGCGCACAGCGTCCAGGTGCTGATGCTGACTTACAGCGTGGGATGGCTGTGTTCAAAGTATGTCCCTGTCCTGTGCTGCTGCCAAAGGCCCTTTTTCCACAGGGGAACCTCCAGCCCCAAAGCTTCAGGACTGTCTGCAGAGAGGGGACCAACCTGTGTGACAGGGCACAGGGACATTCCCTGGAGGAGCAAAGAATTGCTAGAAGCAAAATAAAGGGTTGGATGGTGGGAGAGGCCATTGGTTATGTCCCCTGGAACTGGCAGGCTGGGATTGCACTGGGGTCTTCATGGAGGGACGAGAATTGCTGTAGGATCCTGGCTTAACTGCAAAGGCTGACTATGATGTAAGGTAGTGGGTGAGCTGCTCTGCTCAGAAAGACCCCAAAGATTTCTAAAAAAGGATTTAAAATATTTTTTTTTAAGAGTCTGCAGCTTCCTTAGAGCTTAACTGTGCAAACCTGAGAGCTGCCCAAGTATATATTTTATTTAGCATGCATGTTTGCAAAGAAAACCTTCAAAATGTAACCCTGGCATCCCTGGCGTGATGCCATTGTTACTTTAGCTTCCAAAAAATGAGATATTGGGGTCTTTGGTTTGCTTTGAGCATGGGGCGCTTGTTATCATTGTCACTGAAAACCAGGAATAAAAACTCCTCAACACTACTGCAGTATTAAGAAGCAGGCATTCTTTATTACAGCTGGGTGTGGAGGGGAGTCATCTCACCAACAATGCACACCTAACTCGAAAAACATGCTGATTATATGATGCATAGTAAACAGATTCTCATACATAGTCATATCAATTCCCGTAATTCATTTTCTTAATCCCACCCTTTTCTGGTCATGCGCATTTTGTCTTTGAGTTAAAGGGCTACTTTTATGACCATCAGGGACCACCAACTCAAAAGAAAGACCCCTCAATGTCCTTGACCCAAGGACTCTGGCTTACAGTACAACTTTAACAAGCTTCAAGGCCCCTTCACAATGTATCCTTGAGTGTCAGGGCAATAAATCGTCCTCACCGAACAGCTTAACAATAGTACCTAGTCAGGGACCTTATTCTTCGAATAGAATCTCGTTAATGATTATTACCGGCCTACATGGCCTTGGCCTGGGACTTTACAAAGGACTTTAAGCAGCTTTTAATATTACACATTTCATTTTTTTTACATTTGATCGTTTTATCCGAATTATCTTATTCAATATCATCATCTCTGAGCCCTCAGGCCTGTGGTAACGGTCACGCTGGAACTGTATGGACAGCTGGGGCAAAGCAGCCCGAAGGACTCCCCGACCGGTCCCCAGCGCCGCCCCCGCTGCCGTACGTGGCGATGGGGGAGGTGGAGGGCTGAGGGACGGAGGCGGAGCAGTCTGGCCGCCG
>NW_010274812.1:0-477 GCF_000690775.1 Eurypyga helias | reverse complement strand
CCATGGCAGGGGGTGTCACTGGATGGGGTTTAGGGTCCCATCCCACCCATTCTGTGGATTCTATGACCTGCTCCCTTACACCAGTGACTTCCTAAAATCGGCGCCAGAGCTGGTGAGGTGCACAGGATGAAGCCGAAGGTTATAAAATGCTATGGCAAGGGCTGCTGTAGAGTTAGGTCGGCCACGGGGCTTCAGATGGGGTTAACTGTTACCCCCAGGGTATCTACCCCGGGAGCTGGGCTGCCGTCCAGGCTCGCCAAGCATCCGCCTGGCATTTAGTGCCCACACAGGAGTGCTGACCATGCAAGGCAGCACGCAGGAGTTGAGTAATGCTTGAAAATCAGCTCTAACAGTTTCAGAGAACAGAATAACAGCCTCGAAATGCTAAACCCTAGTGGGGTTTGTATGAATCTCAGAAGTTCACCTGGGGCTTCTCCAGGTGTTCTATAGCTCGCAGGGCTTCTACATAGGTTACAC
>NW_010274811.1:0-15928 GCF_000690775.1 Eurypyga helias | reverse complement strand
ATTTTTAAAAATTTAATATTAATTTTTAAGAATTTTAAATTTTTTTTTAATTTTAATTCCTTTGCTGTGGGCAAAGGGCATCATCTAAGACAGCTCTCACAGCTTGGGAAGATGCCCCTAACAAACTCTAAATCCGTTTTTCAGTCTACAAGCATCTCCTACACGTTCTCCCATAGCAATTAGGAGGGTAAATGTGATACCCAGCCAAGGTTTGCACCGGGCTCCCAATAGCTCCCCTGGTAAGGGACATGACCCAGCACAGACACTGCAGCACCCACCCAGGATCCTGCCAAGCTGAGGGATGCTGCCGCAGGACATCCAGCTCCCTGTGGACCCACCAAGCTGGCCAAAGCCCCAGCAGCAGGCAATGCCCAGCCCTGGACAGATGGGGATCAGACCCTCCCCAGACTTCTCTTTGCCCAAGCAGCATGGACCCAGCCCATGAGCTTAACCCTCCTCTCAAATCCATCCCTAGATTTTAGCTCATTCCAGCAGCTCATGGGACAGCTTGAAGCAATTCACCAGGATAACGCACTCCTTAAGGAACCTGCCCCACAAACACCAAGCAAAGCAACTCCCCAGACAGGAATTTTCAGGAGTTACTGGCCAGCCACCAGCCTCCTTTTTGAGGTTTGAAGTGCATTTCTTTGCAATCACTCCCAGACTATCGCTCTGCTTGCTGGATACTCCGCAGCAGCAACACAGTCACACACCTCCCCAAAAAGCCTTCCTGGGTGGCCCCACTCCCCCAGTAGTGGTAAGAACGCTGGGGGGTGGTAAGAAGCCAGCAATGGGGATGGGAAGAAGGGCAGTCTGCCAAACCCCAGGGGCTAAAGATGCTGCAAGTGTTTGCGCAGCTACGTTTACCGCCCAGGGGACGGCTGGGTTTGATTAATAAGAGGTAAACGAAGCAGCTCAACTCTGCTGAGCCCTGTCAGGCGGGTGGAGGACGAGGAGGTTTTCATTAATACAAATGTGAATGGAGAGACAGGTACTTCCAGGACACGACAGATGACCTATTTTGAGATGAACACGAGATCAAGTGAGCTTTGGGAGTGTCTATTTACCTCCACCAGCAGCAACGACAGTCTAGACGACTGGCCCGGATCAAGACAGTTGATGTTTAGATTTGGGATACACCTATGTGTCCTAAGGTGCCCTGCTGTCAGTGTCCTTGACGTTGCTGCCAGTGTACTGGGGACAAGAACCTCAAGTTTGTCCCAAAGTGTGCTTCAGCTGCTCCATCCCAAGTGTCCAAGTGCTCCATCCATCATGGACCCGAGCATGCCATGAGCCGCATATGTGACTGGGAAGTATCGCTGGGTCCTCCAGGCAAGCTAACATAC
Organism: Eurypyga helias; assembly: GCF_000690775.1. Classification (NCBI taxonomy): domain Eukaryota; kingdom Metazoa; phylum Chordata; class Aves; order Eurypygiformes; family Eurypygidae; genus Eurypyga; species Eurypyga helias. Next base: position 14,582 of record NW_010274811.1, on the reverse strand, counting down.
CTCACTTCCCTCTCTCGTAAAACACAACAAGCCCTGTTAGGATTTATCTTAATCACCTGGCTTTCCCTTCTAGCTTGGGGAGGAAGAAAGAGGTCTTGGAGCTTCAAGGTGCTACTGCAGGGAAGACACCTCAGATCCAGAGGGTCTTTGATGAACTTCAGAAGTTTGGCCTTAGTTTTTGGAATGCCGCTGGGGTGACTGCACTCAGGAAATACCCAGCAGCTCAGGAAACCAGGCCAAGAAGGCATCAGGAGAAGCTTTTTCTCATCAAACATAGCCTGGTCAGGGATAGTGCCAGAAATACTTGCATTCTGACCCAAAAAGGAAATGCTGCTCCAACGTACAGGGACTGGAAGAGCCCGGACCACCCACAGCCATCCAAGAACAACAGGATCCATCTTTCAGGACAACTTTCATGTCCACCCCAAGACCCCACCTGCAGTGGAAAACCCACCAGCCATGTCCAAGTCTGACCCCCCACCCATCCACCCAGCAACTGGGGGACCTGCAGACATGAGGACAAGGCAGAGACAGATCCACAAACGTTTAACACTTAATTTCTGTTCTTTTGTTGAAGAGTCCTTCATGTTGACCAGGAAGGTCTTCCCATGATGATCTCAACCACGCAGCATCTCCACTGAATACAGCAGCAGGGACCAACACGTCCATGTCAACATCTGAGGAAGTCCCCTCCTGCACCTCTGCTTACACTCAAGCAATTAACAGCCCTGTAGTTAATCATAACAAGAACAAGGAGGGGAGGACTCCAACTGCAGGAAAGGGGAGCAGCATCAGCAGTTTCAGCAGAAATACCATAGCGACGCCTGCTATTCATGTACCTTTGACCGCAGAGACACAAATAAAGAACCCAAACTATTTAGCTTCGGGGAAAAAAAAAGAATGAGAAGAGGTAAGGGGGAATTTTGTTAATCAGGAGGCTGTGTAACACTACATTCCCAGATGCTACCTTACAGTAGAGCGCCTTACAGGTGGAAGCCCAGCACTGCCAGCACTCGGATGCCTGTGCAGTGCAGGTCAGATGGGGGCATCTGAGGAATCTCCAAGACTCACCAATTAACTCGCTGAGCTTAACAAAGGACTGGAAAAGGCACTTCTGGAATAAATTATACAATATGAATGATGCCTGGTTACTGCAAGCACTTGGAGACTTCAGAGGAAGATGCAACGAACGCCAACATAACCACAATACGCCGAGGCCTGGGGCAGACCTTCCCCACTCCCACTGGAGTTTTATTTGGGGCTTTTCTTTCCCAGAGAGAGCTTGAAGAACCCCCCTGGTCCATGGCAAGCAGCTCCCATGCATCCATGATGCCCCAAGACCTTCCAGCACCAGGAACCAGAGGTGACACCTGGCACTCAAGTCCCATGTGCCTCCTCCTTCGGTGTGGAGGACCCTTCAGACAAGGGTCACATACCTCCCCTATCCCCTGTTGTCCAAGGAACTGAATCCCCTTCCACAGAAGCAGAAGGCTTGAACCCATCAAGTAATAATAATTACAAAATCACTTGTTTGCCAGCAGCCCAGCTTTGGCTTGGTGAATTTTAAATAGTTTTGGTCAAGTCACTGCAGCCAAAACGCTGGGAATAAAATGCTGGGAAAAGTTCTTTTAGACTTTTTTTTTTAGTATCTGGTATTTTTAAACAAAGGAATCTTACTTTCATTTCACACTGATGTACACTAAATTTCCACAGCTCTCCACTGTGGTGTAAAATACTTAAAACCCTGTTTCATTTTGGACTGAACAAAGCAATTTTGACTGGATGCTATTTTGTTTCCTGTTGCAATGAAATAAAAACATCTAGTCTGACTGACCCCAGCTAAAAATCCTCTTATCCCTCACAACTATCCTTACCATCATCATTTTTCTACACAGTTAGCATCAATTATTTGTTCTAGAGGCTGATATTTAGGAATATCCAGAATACCTAAGGATAACCTGGGGTATCCAGCAGGACACCCTCCAGGACAGAGCACACAATTTGAAGTGTTACTGTAATTAACATACATGTTAGAAACTCCTAGAAACCTCAGGAAAGTGTCACATACACCACTCTTTTTTTTTTTTTTTTTAAAGAAGCGGGAAATATGGAAAATAGGAACTCGCATTCCCCAAAGAGAGGGGGAGCCTCTGCAGCCCCAGTTCTGCAGGCAAGGTGCAATGAGAGGCACAACCCCGCTGCCAGCCCTTTCCGTCCTTACCCTCCCAGCAATGCCTCTGCTTTGGCCTGTTCCCAGCTCTTCCACAGGCTGCTCTGCCGCAGGAGAAAATATTTACTCTCCGGAGACTATCAGGCATTGCACAAGATAACACCCAGGGCTGCACAACCCCCTGGCAAGATAAAGCCTCGCTGATGCTCGGGTGATGCCCTGCTGCATCCTCTCCTGCTCCCTTTCAGGTCAGACTGGGTCTTGTACATGACAAGGGGATATATAAAAAAAACAAACAACCAACCAACCAACCTAACAGTTTTTCAGGATAATGCTGCCAACTTGTTGTTTTTCAACCCCCTGCCACCAAGCCCCTGCGGTGCTGCTAACCTCTGCTGATCCCATCAGGTGATTTAACCAGGGAGCTTAGCACTAAGCTCTGTCCCTGCAAGGAGGCACCAAGTTATATCAGGTTATTCTCTGCCCGACGGGGACAGCACAGGCTTTCAGATAATTCCCAACTTCAATTTTCAGGAAGAAAATTAAGCTTATGAATGGAGGAAACTCACCCCAAGATGCAATGTTTTGTTGTTGGGTTGGTTTTGGGGCTTTTATTCCCCTCCAGGCATTATTTTAGTTATGTTGAAGTAGCTATTAAATCCTGTTAACATGCTGCAAATCCCTGTCTGGCCAAAAAAAAGATTTCAGGACCTTTGGAAGGTATATGGCCTATGTATCTATGCAAATAAATGTCTTATGAACAGGAAAGGGGGCAAGTAGGGAAGGGAGAATCTGCAGCAGGGAGGGCAGGGCAGCAGGAAGTGTCTGGGAGAAAGAAGCAAAAATGGGATAGGGAACAAAAAAAAAAAAAAGGGTTTATGGAAAAAACCCCCAAAACTAATAGGGAACAAGAACAGGCTGGGGCCACCAAACCCATCAAGATGGCCATCAAAGCAGGAAAAGCAGTTCACAAGTATGGCACTGTATCTGGCACAAACCTTATCCTCTGGCTTACCTACCCTGCCCAAGTGAACAACATTATTAAAAGACAGGCGAGAAATCAAACAGCAGCTTGGAGAAACCAGGGAAGCCTCCTGAGAGCCAAGGAAACCTGCACTATCTGGGGAAGAGTGAGATTATAATAATTAGGTCAGTTGGCAATAAGCCTTCTCGGTGCACACAGGCACAGACACTGCTGCTGTAAAGTGGTGACATGCCGGAGGAGCTGAGAAACACAACATTCCAGGCTCATGGACAAGACCGGTGGCAGAAAGTCTCCTCCAGCTGCAAACCCCAGCAGCTGCTCACCTCAAGCTCCAAAGATTGGTACCTGCAGCACGGGAAACTCTGATGGGATAGAAGAAAAAACTCCTTCACTGTGAGCATGCAGTGACCCAAGAGGGTGTGTGGTCTCCATCCTTGGAAACACCATCAGGACTCAAACCTGAGCAGGCAGGTTTGAGGCAGAAGTTGGCCCTGTGCTGAGCAGAGGCTGGACCGAAGGAACCCATTTCAACCCAGAGTAACTCCAGGGTCTTGCCTAGGGGTACCTTCCCTTAGTCCAGACTTCCAAGATAAAGCCACCAGGTCTGACTTTCAGCTTAAAACCAGAAAAGACTTCTTCCCAGCAGCAAGTGTCTTGGCAGTCCAGGCTGAGCTTTAGGAGAGGTAACGGAGTTTGACGTGAAGCTCACATAGAGAGCAATCATGCACAGCGAGCCAAGCCTTCTGCTCCAGGAGGCAAAGAGAGTGGTCTCACACAGTTGTGCTGTACAGGGTATGCATGCACTCTTCTCCGTAAAAAGTGGGCCGGAGGCGTTCTGTTACCCATCTCTTCCTTCCTGGATGGCTTGACATCAGCTCTGCCCATGCTGGCAGTATCAGGGACGAAGGACTGGAAAGAGACGCAGCTACAGTCCCAGAGTGGGAGCTGGACCAAGCCCACATCCAGATGTTTGACACCGGAGCATGCAAACAGGAAAGGGAGACCAAAGAGGAGGATGTGCTCACCGCCCTGACCCTCCTTCTCTCTTCCTCCCCATCTGTACCATGCAAGAGCCGTCATCTGTCTCCAGTTTGGCCCAGCCTCCAGTCCAGAAGACAGAGACCAGTCACCTACAGCTCAGTCTTCAGGGCCTCCCTTTGGACAGTGACTTGAATCAAACCTTCTGAAAGCCACTTGCTTTTGTTAGCAGTGGAGGCCTTTAACTGATCTCTCACCATCTTTTTTCTAAGCTGCTTCTTTGTGACCACCTCACCAATATTCCCGCTTGTCCCTACAGCCCACATCAGCTCCATGGACGACTCCAGGCAACCCACACACCGACCAATGGCACAAGATGCTCTTGTGAAGCCTCACGCTTTCAGACCACACAGGTGTCCCTCCAGCAAGGTGTACTGGTACCAGCAAGCTTTTCCCACCAGACAACTGCCAAGTTCTCCACCGACACATGAAGACCTTCAGGACATAATTCACGGACTGACGCAACTTAAACCCAATCTCCACACAAGAAGAGCATCCTACAGACTCAACTGTACATGCTTCATGCAACCATGAAGTTCCCACAGTCATTACAGCCCACTGGCCAAAACCCAGCAGCCCCCCCTTAAATATACAGGAGTATTTTCATACTCCTAGGTCATGCAGAAGACCTCATGCCTGATGCTCATGTTCAGCCTGCAAACTCCCCTCGTTATCTTCCCATCAATGCTCTCATTTGATTATGTACTCCGACCTCCCTTTAGCACATTAGAAAACAGCGGCTGTGGTTTCTCATGTGCTTTGAATCAAAGTTCACTGCTTTTTTGCTAAAATTATTGGTTAATCAAACCCATTTCTTCCAAGTTGACATTGTGCCTAATGCTTTAATCAATAGACATAGATGCTCAGAAGAGAGCTAATATGGACTGAGTTGAGTGTAGGTGCTGCAGCTTTTCATCCGTGTGACTGGATGATGTGGAAGAGACCCTGGAAGAGAAGCTAGAAACACACGATGGATGTGTCTACTGTAATAAAGTGGATAAACAGACAGAATTAAGGAAATAAGTAGAAAATTTTAGTCTGAGGCTTATTAGCCTGTGGAAACAAGAAGAGGAAGGCTTTACTGGCTGACATGTGGCATCAAACTCAGCATAATGCTTGTAGACATGTGGAAACGGTCAGAAGCGTTAAGGGACAGAGGGGAGGACTTGCCAACAGATCAACTTCTTGACATCCAGTTAGACCGATCTGAGAACCACACCACCAGGTGTTTAACAACCACCACGTTGCTTCACTAACAGCCTCTGACAGGTTGGATTTCTGAAAAGAAAGAAGATGAACACAAGCAAGCAAAACCCAAGCTGGGTCATTGAAGCATTGCTACGTGATGACCAGCTTCAGCCTTCCCAGCACACCCTACCACCTCCGCACAAATATTCACATCAGCAGCTAGATTTCCACGGCTACTCAGTTACAAGTTTTTTTGCAAGATCAGCCACCATTTTATCATGAAGTAAGTTTAAAGCCGCTTACACAAAACTTGTCTTTAATGCCTGTTGTGCCTCACAGCAGCCAGAAATGCCTAGAAAAGGCAACGTGATGCCCCTAGACACCCATGCTCCATCTGCTGTAATGGGCCAACACACTCAAGGAAGGAGAACTGTGATCTGGTGTGGCTATTACAAGAAGCATGAGGGTTTCATTTTCTGGGGTTTCTTGTAAAAATATCCAGAAACTCTCAGAGTTTACATGTATTTACTAGAGACAACTTAACCACTAGCACCCCCATCTGTGTACCACCCTAGTTGTTGACCACCAGATGAAAGAAATGGCTTCCTTACAAAGCTCCTCCATCTTTCCAACCAGCCTTTTTCCTTGTGCACTTACAGCTGGCACCACCAAGAGAGCCTCCTCCATGCACTTGCTATGGCAGACAGCTCCTTGTGAAGATAAGCAATGCAAGGGGCATGCAAAACCTTCCTCCTGCAAGGCTACGACACCTTGTCCAGAAACATCTGGCTGAACTGGATGGGTCTGATTCAATAGAGATCCCAATAAAGATCAGATGTCACTCCTGGGTCCTTACCATAAGATCTTGGGCTACTCCAGGCTCTGTTTTGGGGCACTCAACCTTTGCTGCCAGCAAACTGCATTAGCTGTTCAGTATGAGGACCCACAGGTAGCCCCTGCATGCTTGGAGGTACCTTAGAGGTGCTCCAGCCATGCTGCAGAAGCCTGTTCTAGCCTTGCTGGGCAAACAAAGTATTACCAACCTATTAAATGCTCTGCTGGCACCAATCGTGTGATAAGAGGCCACCATTCCTCGATTCAAGCACCTGACACAACACAAAGGCCCATATCAATAGCTACAAGTCTTGGTGCCAAAGGAGGTGTTAATATACACAAAAAAAGTATGACCACCAGAAAAGTCCTTGCTCACCACAATGAGCTTCAATAAGGCTGTGTCTGGAGTTACTGATGTTCTACGAACGGCTTGTGAAACCCTAATGAAGCCCAGCCTGGGAGCTAAGAGACCACCTGGAAGAGTCGACCATCAGAAAAGGCACAGGACTGCTACCATGGGGGTAAGGTCTCCTCAGCAAGGATCCCATCACATACAAATTATGGCTCCTGGAAGTAATACTTTGAGAGAACAAAAAATTTGCCAGAGGAATAATCTGAGACGAAGATAATCCCAACAACAACTTTACAAAACAAAGGAATAAGTGGTGCATATTGAATTTCCTCAGCAGATCAAAATTGCTTTCAGGGTTTGAGTCTCTCTGTTTTCCCGGGGGAGAGGAAAGATTCTAGGAGTCTTGGGAGTTTCTTCTTTTTGTTTTCCATTCTCCCCTTTAGAAAGAATCAAAGGAGAGCTTGCAGCCAGCCGTGCTGGCTTCCAGAAGAGGAGAACAATTAACCTGAAAGTAATGCACTTGTTTTTAATATAGTACATGGCACGCCAAAAGCCCGGTATCACTTCGAGTGGCAGACGATGTAGTGACTCCCTCGTCGAGCAGCATCATCTGAAAGCCCTGCAGAGAGCAAACAATGCTTCCTCCCAGCCAGTTCAGCTCTGCCGTGAAAGGCAAGCTGGCAGCAGTCCTGCACAGAGCGCGTGTCACCATCCATCCATCCATTCATCCATCCATCATCCACGCTGATCTCTCCCATCAGTGGCCCGGCAGAGCATGGCATCCTTCAGAGATGCTCACAGCATGATGGGTGTCACCTTTCCTATCCTCTCCCTGCTGAGCCCCTGCCTTCCAATTTCATCTTTTTTTAAAGTAGTATGACTAGGCTATCCCCCAAAATATCATTTGGCCAGATCCTCCTGCCTCTTCACAGGTGTCTGTGCTCACAGCTGAGGAGCAGTGCAGACCTAGAGCTGCTATAGGTCTGGCAGCGTGTCCTCCTCGCTGCTTTACTATCCTTCTGGCATGGGGGAAGTTCCTGCCGACGGCTCATCCTCCCCCAGCGTGCCCTTCCCCACCGAAACGTGCGGTGAGGAGGCAGGCAGGCTCCCGCTGAATGAAGCCAGCGTAACTGGGGGTGCTCAAGGAAAACCTCGGCAAAGACAGCAAGGGATGACTGTGCGAACCAGAGCAGGGGAAAGGCTGAGTCACTTCCTCCCCCAGAGCCCTAAATAGAGAAGAGTGTAAGGAAAACCATTCTCCGAGCTGACAAAAAAGGAAGAGAATCCCCAGTTTAAAAAAAAATAAATAAATCAAAGTGCATATAGTGACGGCAGAAGGGGAAGGGACAGAAACGGCAGCCTTGTGCTGCAGCTGTAACGAGAAAGGCTGTCACGAGCAGAGAGGGGCAGAGCGTCATCCCTGGCTCCTTCGGGAACTGGGGGTTCACCAACCACTTTTAACAGTAGCTCCAGCTCAAAAGCAAGTTCATGGACCATCCACAGTGCCGACAAGCCACCACCTCATCTTCTCCAGGTGATGCTGCTGGCCACGACCTTGGTCATGATGGGATACCACAGCGAGCCTGGGTAGAACCTGGCCAAGCTTTTGGGGGTGATTTTACCCACTCCCCAGTATGCAGACACTCTATGTGAGCTTCTAGGTGGCAGCACGTGAAATGTCACTCTTAAGAGGAGTAACAGTGTAATACCTGATTATCCACCCCAGCAGGTACGCGTCAGGGCTAAGCTCAAGGCTGGAAAACCCTTCTGAACTGTGGGATACCAGTACAGGCAGGCGACTGGAGAGAAATCAGCCACCAGCTTTCCATTGCCAGCTCAGTGCTCGCGCCCCAGCACAAAGTCCTGGGACAACAGCGTGGCAGCACAGTACAGCTGGGGTTGGAGGGGACCTTTAAGGGTCATCCCATCACACCTTCCCAGACAGCATCCTTACAGCCAGCCCCTCCTTCCCCACATTCAAGGGGATTTGGGTTATTTCCATAACGAAAATGTAGTGAATTACCAAAGCCACTCCTGAGTTAACAGACCCGCTTGCACCCAGACATATAATATTTAAGCTCACGATTGCTGCAGCCTCTCCTCATAGGCAAGAATAAATTTGGACTTCCCTTTTCCACCCTCTTTCTTACAGACTGTAAGTTCTTATCTTTAAGACCTGCACTCCTCTGACAAATTTGGCTGAAATCAGTCCCTAGGTTAAAAAAGGCTTCTGCAGAAGTAGGGAGTGACAGTCTGTGTACATAAGCCTCATTTCTGTCAATTAAAAAAAAAAACCAACAGAAATTCAGAGAAGAAGCTTCAAAGTGGCCATCTGCAGGTGATTAGTAAATCTTTCACCCTATGCAATGCAAATATATATTAAAAAAGAGCCATGCAAATATCTTCTCTTGGAGACGATTCCGAGAAAGACAGTATGTGCCATGCAGATGCTCCAAAACCTGGGAAGGAGGGAGAGGGACCAGCACCCTGGGAAGAATCTTTGCATTAAAAGCATCTGAGCGGGGAAGGATACTGCAGGTCTACCAACCGCCAAGCGCTCCAGGGGGTTGCAATGTCCTGCCTGCCACCAACGCTGCTCCGAGCATCCTCACAGGCAGGAAAAACGCTCCACTGCCGTCGCCGGGACAGCACAGGGATGGACAGAGCAAGGGATGGAACACTCGCTGTTCACCAGAAGAGCTTTCCAGAAGCGTGCATTTCATTTCAGAGCTGTCATTGGACGCGAGAAACTGCTGGTCCCAAAACAAGGGGAGAACACTGTCAGAGAAAGCCATCCATCACCTCATCACAGCTGGTCCCTTGCAGCTCTTCAGCCTCCTCATCCTCATTCGCGGCCTCCTCTTCCTCTAGAGGCATCTGTAGCCATGGTGGCGATACCCCACAGCCCCTGAAAACTCCACCTATCTCACCTACTACCTTTGCAATGATAAAACATGCATGTAGCAATAAAAATGAGGAAAGAAAAAAAAAAAAAGGCAAGTACCCCAAGACTCTACATCCTGCTGTGAAGTCTCCAGCTGCAAAAATGATTCCTGCAAGTTTCAGGATCGCCAGCCCGGCTTCCTGAGACAGAGAAAAACATAATCAAAGATACGTAATCCAAGCCAATTGCCTGGCTGGGAAGAGGCATTTCTTGGATCACAGATATGCCCTTATCTTAGGGTGCCGGCATCCACCCCCGTCTCTTTTCACCACACAAAGCAAACACCACCTTAAACATAAAACACCTCTCTGTAGTTAAACTCCAGCTGACCACCATAGCACAACCACAACCCTTCCTGCTTGCTTCTCCTCTCCTGCCCAGACACCCAAGATGTTATTTTTGACGGCGCATTATTAAAATCCCCTCTGGCTTTGTTGCAGCCGGACATGGTGCCCAGGGGCTTTGCTCCTGGCTGGGTGATGCAGGAAGATGTCAGCACCAAGAGGCAAACCAGCATTTGCAGACCACTGCTTTGGGCTAGCCTAGTCTGACCTAGACTACACCACAGTCCCACTGGTAACCCGATCACACACCTCTCTGCAGGACAAAAAAATCCTTTAAAATTCACCCCACAATTACTCCTGCAAGATCCCCCATCGGCAAACACTAAGATGCATTTTTGCGGACCTCAGCACCCTTCAAAGCCACCTGCAGAAGCTGGCACCCCCAAAACAACGTCTCCATGGGCCGGGCAAGCCCAGCTCCGCAAAGCGATGCCCCAGCCCCAGTCTCTCCCAAGGCTGTGTCTCCCATGACTGGTTCCACACCGGTTGGCAAAGCCCTGGCTTCACAACTAACATGCTCGGAGGTCCTGGTGGCTGAGGCCCCTCAAATATCCGCAACCCATTTCTGTTCTAGCCCAAAGCTGCTGTGCTTGCAAAGACAGACTTGTGAGGTTTAACCGAACGATGCAATACACCCGGGATTGTGTCTACTTATTTGCAAAAGACCTTCTCAGGGCTAGCTTGGGGATGGGCTGGGTGCCATCCCTGCCATTCGGAACAACATAACTGATCGCAGGGACCCGGCCATGCTGCCATCTCCCGTGCTGCCCTTCCCATGCCAACCCAGCCGCTCGCCTCCCACGCCAGCTGCCACCCAACGCAGGCGGACACAGAGGAACAGCAACAGCTCGGTTGTGAACACCAGCTTCTCCGGAGCTTCTCCTGAGATCCCAGTGAACCCATGACAAGCCACACAGCTCCTCCATGAGTTCAAACTCATTTTTCAGAATTAACTACGAATGAACCCTGTTAACAGTTCCCCATCACAGGTGGCTGGGGAAGCCACTGGCAGCTGTGTGGCTTCTGTTTCAGCACAGGGCAGGCTCTGGCAGTGGTGAAGCCTTGTTAGGGTGGTGCACGTTGCACAAACCAGTCCCATCGTGCCTGGTCAGATGCAGAGGGAGGGGGAAGGTTGGTTGGTTTTGGAATTTTTTTGCATTAAGTCCAATTAAAACAGGTGGTGAGTAATAAGTAGCTTGTGGGCACCCGTGTGCATCCTCAGGTCACCTGGACATGATGTGACACCCAAGGATGGGGCAGAGCACACAGCTGCCCATCCCCGCTCCCCATCCCAGGGCCATCCCCAACCACAGACATGGCATCCTACCCACAACCCCTTCCGTCCCGCCACCTGAGAGATGCGGATGACGTCCACCACCAGCACCCAGCAGCGTGCTGGACGCAAGCATGCCGGGGAAGAAGGCGAAGCTGAGTTAGCACCGGTGGCCACAGAGGAGACGCCCTCGAGAAATTGCTGCGCGTTATGAAATACTCCTGCGGCAGGCTCCTGGCTGACAGGCACAGCAGGATTTGGTCCTGCAGAGATAGCAGAGACAAAAGCTTAGTTGTGTCACCACAGCTTCTCCTGCCACCTAAGAAACCAGGTTTTTCTGCTTCTGTACCGCGAGTGCTATGCACCTGGGCGACAGAGGAGGCCAAGGGTTGTCTCTGTAGGAGAAAAGGCAGGAGCAACTGCTTTTCTGAAGTAAGCATGAGACTACTCCTAGCCAACCTGTGGTCCCCAAGGCCTTGGAGGTCCACGGACCACCTCAGTGGAGCCTCAAAGCTCATTTGAAAAAGCAAAGCTCTCAAGTCCATTATAGACATCCCAACCCCACTCCTGGCCACTTCTGGGATATCTCCACATTGCCAAAGACCAACAATGACAACGCAGAGTCCAGCAAGACAAGACCCACCACAGCACGATGCAAGGCAGATGTTGAAGAAGCAAAATCCCTCTTTTCAGTGGGAAAGTTGATGGTTAAACGCACAAAAGTTTTGAGAACACCCAATGTCATTCCCCATTTCAGTCTGAACTGAGGAGCAGACATATTTCTCTCAGCATCACCAGCTAGGCATCTATGTTGTCATTGACTATGCATATATATGCGCACACACAGGTATATAAATAAATAAAAAACAAATAGCCAGTCTCTCAAACAAACAGAAAATGATTGACTAGCTACACTAGCTCTTTATTTCGGATGACTCAGTAATGCGCTAATTATACTCAGGTAGCAGAACTGCACCTTCTCCAAGGAGTTTCACACGAACGTCCCAAAGCTTTTATGGAGATTACTTGTCCAGAAGCCTCAATGCTTCCAGATTTTCAAGACAGGAACAGTTGCCTCTCCCCAGCCTGATAAAGACCATGAGTTACCCTAAGCAGAGCAGCAGACTGCTAACTCTGAAACTTAACAATGGCACGTGTAATGTAAATGTCTTAATACTTCTGCCAAACTGAAGAACAATGAAATCATTAACAATATTTAGTCGTTCCATATTTTAGCAGAAATAGTCAGGCGATATGCTAACTGTGACCCGAACAGCTCCTGAAATAGCTCATCTGCTGCCCCCAGCTTCCACAGCAACCATAGGGTCTTGCTCCTCACAAACACACAGGACCCCAAAGACTCCTTTGAGCAGCAAGCACATGAAATGAAATACGGTCCAGGAGGGTTTTCTTACCACTCTGCAGGGACCTACAGGCAAAAACTCAACCAGTGATAACTACCACAATCTCACAGCACTCCTGCTGGGAAAAGACCAAGCAGCCACAAGGAGGGCTGCCAGGAGAAACAGAAGACAGACACCCAAAACGAGAAGGAAGGGGAGAGTCAGAGTATCAGAATTTGTCAAAATTTGTCTACGAGGAGACCGTGGCAGAGAGAACTCAACGGAGCACTTCACCCCAAAGTGAGGATGCTCAGAGAGCAAAAAAAAAGAGCATTTTTCTCACCCAAGACAGAGTGCCGAAGGAGGAACATCTGGAGGTAAAGCTCAGCACCTCATCATCTTCCCTTCCACAGTTTGGATCAAGGGCTAACAACCATGAAGGATGTTTTCATGCTTTGCACATTATTTTTCACAGCAGACAGGAACCCGCTGTAGACCATTCCCACGCCACCTGTGCACGAGGCTGACTTGGGAACGAAGGTGTCAAAGCCAGCCAAGCCTCTCAGGTAGCTCACATCCCCCTGCAAAGGCAGAACTGGTGTTCATCTCCACAAATGGTTTTCCCAGTTGGCCAGGGAGCTCCTGGGTGCTGGGCTTTACCCTCCAGGTGACCTGAGACAAGTCGCTTCCCCATACTGCCTTCACCTGCAGCACACAACCCTCTGCTTTCCTTTAAAAGCAACCTGAGATCTGATAAATGATTTTTAAAAATGCTTCCTAGGAGCTGGGCAAGTCCCAGGGCACTTTAACCATGACACCTTCAATTCAGAGAGCCCTCCGGTGCGGTATCCGTATCGCAAGGAGGGCTCGAACAGAGCTCAGAGGGAGACAAGTTCAAACACAAAGCACAGCCTGAGCTTCCCAAAACAGACACTGCTCATCTCCCCGCCAAAGATAACACACTTAGTGCGAGGAAGCCACAGCCTACAAATTTTACTTAAGGCTCGAGGGAAGCAAATCCAGCACAAGGTTTTGCTCCTGGACCTCGGGATCAGCGAAGCCAGAGCAAAGCCTTTACGGTGAAAAATAACACGGAATAACACAATAAAAGGGGCTTTTTCCACGCACTGGAGACAAAGTGTGAATATTTGCTTGTCACGGTCACAGAAGTCATAAGTGGAGTGGGATGCTTCCCTCTCCATCCCACATGGCAACCACCTGTCAGTATCTGGAAGCTCAGCGGATGGTCCACCATGAAAGAGCCTTCTCCTAGATTTTGGAGAGGAGGAGCTATTAAATCACCTGGACTTATTTTCACATCTTTGGGGTGAAAAAAACAACCTGGAATCTCAGTGTATCTTCTGCTTCCTTCCACCTCTTGTTTCTGTTAATAAGGCCGTGATTCCAAGCTCCATCCTATACCTGTTTGAGTGGTGGTGGAAGAGTAGCAGAGATTACTGGAGTGAGAGTGACGGACACACGGAAACGGCCTATTTCAGAGGTGCCATCAGGTCTCCAGAGAGGCCCATGCCACTCCAGCCTTCCTAATCCTGCTGGGAAACAGCACCTGACCCTTTCCAAGCTAATGGGATTGCTACTTCACCCAGTGCAGGGTCTTACTGGTGGGGGTCCCACCCCTTCCATGGGGAGCCTGGCACAGGCAACAGCCCCAAGAAATGAATCTTAGCCTCATTTTACGGAAAAACAACTCCAAGGATGGAATTTTGAGGCACCGGGGATGCCAGGGACACCCAGCAACTGTGCCTCCAGACGTACAGCATTGCTGGGGGCAGCTGCAGCAAAAAATGTCCCGCGCCCGCCGGCTGCTCCACTGCCACTGACATCTGTTGTCCCCTACCGTCACCCACAGCCCCCGAGACCGTGTGCAGCCAGAGTGACTCTGCAAGAAAAACGACAACAATAAAATAACAACAAAATTTACTCCCCGCCGAGTCCTCGCCTGCTACACCCAAACCCAACCCTGCGTCAAGGACTGGGAAAAGCACCTCCCAGGAGGTGGGAGACGCTCCCACCTCTGGACCACGCGCCAGTGGGCACCTCACCCGGGGATGTCCCCTCCTGTGAGGATGCTGGGGGTTGAACCCGGCGGC
>NW_010274810.1:0-15987 GCF_000690775.1 Eurypyga helias | reverse complement strand
CAGCACACTTGGGAACTGGCTGGGATAGAAAATTAATCTATTTTTCTAAGGCTGAAGTTTGTCATGTAAACCAGTTCTTACCCCCATGTGAGGTGAAGCCGAGTCACTAGCTTTTGATTCTTCTGAGAGTTATAAAGATTACCTAATATTGCAACTTCTTCATTAAAGGTTTTTTAAAATATCTTTTTATTTATTTTCCTAGTATAGAAAGCAAATGTATCTGAATTCTTAAACTTTTTTTACATAGCCAGAATATAATTTCCTGTCCAGCTTTTCCTGTAGCAGTTAACTTAGCCTGTATCACCACAGATATGATGCTGTCACGTTCCAGCTGTAAAATTAAAACACATAGATCAATAAATGGAAAACAGGAAGCAAAAGGTGTTTTCATCAACATAATTATTTCAGGAACTACTGTGTGGTAGTAGAAGGACAAGTACTACAGAAGATGCAAATTACAGTATTTACCTGAACTTTGGATAGCAGTCATGAGTAACCTAGTATTTCTTTTTATGTGTGGGGGTAGTCTGTACGCCTGTAAGAAAAATTATCTTGTAATGTAAATTTAACAGATAGGGAGAAAGTACAAATTATACAGGAAAAATGTTACTGTAAATTAAACTGGATCTGTTAGCGTATGAGGAAAAAAACCAGCAGGAAGAGCATTTGAAATAACAATCAAAGGCGCTCTGGGTGACAGTCCTGCGCTAGCAGGGAGATGAACTGCTGGACTTCGTATCAGGCAAGACAGCTGTAAATCACACGCCCATGTAAACAGTTTCATTTTAACGTGTTTCTGTCGCGTGCTTACACTTCAGCAGTTACATGTCTGGAAGGGCAGCTGTTGCTGGTGAGCAGGCACTCAGAGACACGGACTCTGCTGCAGCGCTGAGGGGTCCCACTGTGCCCCACCTGCCCCTAGTGCCCCCAGCCTCCACTCTCTTCTTCCCTGCACAAATGCCAGTGCATGGCTTTGCCCCTCCTCGTCACTGCTTTCCTATGTCATGACTAGGCCACCTCCTTTGCAGACCTGAATTTTGTGAAACTAGCTGAACAAACAGTTTTCCGTGATTCCCCCAGTCCCTGACAAACCTGTACCTGCACAAGTGCTAAGTGGCACCTCATGACAGTGGGAATTTTCTCCACATTATGCCTTCCCCAGTGGAGCAGCTCTTTTAAGGGAAGGAATCTGTTGTGCCCACCACCTGCTTTTTGCAGCTGAATTTTTGCTGTATTTTGTACCCTGAATCTTACTAGGCAGTATGTAACTTACCATGGCAGCAGTAGGTGTGAGCTGCATTTTGAAATATCCATCAGCCCCAGATTAAGCAGCCAGGGAGCAACCTTTGAGTGGTATTCAGAGCTCAGCATAGCTTTGGGGTAGCTCACGTCTAGCAAACCTGCTGGCTACTATCTGGGAGTTCCCCAACAGCCCTCGGGGAGATCTGGGCCCCAGTCCAAGGTGCTGGACTCCTTTATGGACTGCGCAGGGCACGCAGGTGCTTAATGTCAGATTCCTAGGCTCACTGCCCCAAGGTTACAGATGGAAACACCTCGTGCTTAGATGAGTAAAACTTCTGTTGAATCCAGCCTGATACCTGTCAGACACTGATATTCTTCAGTGGCACTTTATCTTGACAAGACAGAGGAAAAAAGAGAGAGTATATATCCCCCCAGAGAGCAGCAGTTGTTACATACGTGTGCCCATTTCCCTGCTGTGTCAGTGTCAGTATGAATGCATATGTATTGATATGGACCTATCGAACATACCTCTGTATGTCCATCCTGGCTCATCCTCAAGGACTGCTGGAACACATCTTCCAGAAAATGTGCAAGATCACACCAAGGAGTGTTAATGACTGGTAGGTGTCCCCACGAAAGCAGACCACAGCCTGCCTGCAGTGCAGGCACACGAACTAAGAGCACATGAAAAGTGAGCTTATTGCACTTAGAGCCAGTTTCAGGGTAGTATAGGCATCACACGAAGTCATGCTTTTACTGAAGGATGACAAAAGCAGGATTCATCTTGTCTGTAGGGAACCTTTGTTTTAAAAGAACTAAAACCCATTAAAAGTGCCAACACACAACATTGACTCCCTTTCGTCTCAGGATTCATCTCAGGAGTACGGGACAGCTCGCTGTGAATAAGACTGACAGAAAACTTCCATGCCACAAAGATAAACATTTTATAGCTCATTACAAAATATGCATGTGCAAGATTCAGAGGAACATACAGGGGAGTTTTTCCTTATCATAAGAAGCAGAAAATTAGCTTTGCATTCAGTTAAGGTGCATTCTGAGTTCAAATTTCAAGGTAATCTTTTTCTATTACTCCATAAAAATAGCACAGACCCCATTGGCGTACAATGCTGAACTCTGTACACAATGAACAGGTTCAGCTCCTCTGTGTACATACACTGCTAAAATGCTGAACAATGCAGCGATTTACCTGCAGCATTAACTCAACCTGATTGAGGCAGTTGTCCCACCTCAACCTCCTCTCTGAAGGGCGCGGTAAAAGCCGTCGCACTGAGGAGGAAGACCCTGCTGCCTGTGCCCACGCCAGGCTCACGTGCAGCAGTCTGGGTGCTGGGGAAACACACCATGCTGCCAGTGCTGCAGTGGTCTGAGCCTCTCTGCCAACTGCTTCTCAGTGTGGTGGGGCATAATTAATTTGCCCTCTCCCAGGCAAAAATGGTAGTAGCCCAGGAACGTGTTAAACTGCAGCCTGGGATGAGTGTTGCAGCCTTTCTTCTGTGTGGTGACAGGGGGCCAGATCCAGCCTGGAAGTACATATTCAGTGCAGACATCAATCAAACTACTATTTCAGCAACAGGAGAAGGTGCAGGGCTCCAGACGCAGTGACAGGGTTTTTAGCTGTAGCTTTGGATGGTGGGAAGTCAGCACGGTGCTTGGCATGGCTGATGCAGATTTTTAAGGGCAGATGAAACCCCTGTCAAGCAGACCAGCAGTTTTGAAACAGGAGCAGAGGTCTTGAGCAGCGCTGCTACACAGTCCTGGATCTGCAAGGCCTGGGTGGGAAAAGGCACATTCCTGGAGAGGAAATGGGCACTCATTTTGACCTTTCAGGGAAATGCAGCACTGAGAAACAGGTTGCTATTGCCATCCAAAATTGCTAGCCACCTTCCCAGCTGCACGGCTGGAAACCTGTAGCAGTGGTACTGAACAAACCATGAGCTCCTAAGGGAAAGCTTTGCTTAGCAATTTAAATTTCTATTCATCCATGAGCGGGAAACCATGTTTTTCCCCAAATTATTATCAGGTTTTCTGTGAGGCAGTAGCCCAAACCATAGAGATAAACAGTTATTACTGGCTTCCTCAGCTATGTCATACGAAAATATAAAGCAGAGAGATTTGCTATTGTACAGGCTGGGATCAAGGTTCACAGCATCCAAGTGGAATGTGTACAAGTGTTGTGCATCCAATGCATCTAGAGATTTGGTATATTTAAGTATGCCTGGGAATTGCTATTGTGTATAATGATCCTGAGGTATCAGTCTGTGATGTCCTCATGCAACAAGAATATTGACAGCCTAATAAGTTACTGGTAAGATGATTTTCTTGTCATAACTGATCAGGGTAAGTATAGTACAGGAAGTTACATGGGAATGCGAGTTTCACACACTCAGATCAGAATAAATAGGTGACTTCTGGTAAAGGAAAAGGAGGCTTACAGGAAACATGACCCGAAGGAACTGTGAGAAGGCATCGCAGAGTGGGAAGCACTCAACTTTTATCACCTGGTTTATCGTATCAGCAACAGATTAGCTGGCATTCCCTCTTACTCTTACCTGCACATGAAGCAATGCCACGCTTCCTCAATGCTGTGTTGGTGGCTGAGAGAACAGGACTATTTCAGCTTTGGCAGGATTTTGCTCTGGAATGAAGGCTTCCAAATCACTCCTTACCTGAACGCCTTCCTTAGGAAGGGCAGTAGCTGATCTTAGTGTGTTTTCACTCTTGTTGTGACATGTCTCACCTTAGAAAAATTCTGTCTAATTATTATAATGTTTTACAAAATTTGCTCTTGATGTTGATGTTCTGGTAGATCCTGAAATGTGAGAATGGCTTTGCAGATCCTTTGAGAACTAAAGAAGTAGTAATGGTGGTGGGAGCTTGAAATAATTGTGCTTGATCAGAATGTGTGGCAGCTTTGTACCAGTTGCTGTTTCCTTACAAACACTCTGATTTGTTATAAATTAACATCCACCACATTTGGATAAACACGAGGCAGAAAAATACAATGCTGAGGAGACATGAATTGTTGCATGAGATACCTTAAGGGTTCTGTGAGATGAGATTCGGTGTTGTGGTCCAACCCACACAGGTACAGCCTGGGACGGACAGGGAGAGACAACAGACCCAGTATTTTCAGGACTCCTGGCCAGTCAGAAATCTAAATTATTTTCTGTAAGTGGAACATTCAAAGCTCAGGTGCCCTATTGAAAGTGTCTGTGAAGGGCTTCCCCCTCCAGAGCTGCAGGGAGTGTCTAGGGTAGGAAGAGCTGGAGTCTTCCTCATTCCATCAAACATGATTCTTTCAGGATTTGCATAAATGATGTAGAGCATCTAGAACCATGCAGTATATTAGAAAGTCCTACAGCTCCCCCAGACTGTGTTAGTGAAATAAAGAGTCTATAGTAGGTAGGAAGAAATCCTCTTATAGGCCATGGCAGAAAATTCTGATAATTATCTGCTCTTACCTATACGTAACCCACCCCATTCAGTACCACCCAACAATACCCACAATAAACTCATTATTGCAATAAAGATTTGAGCCTGAGCCTACTTTTTGAATTGATTGTCTCACTGTGTGCAATAGAGATTTTACAACAAACCTAAGCAAGGTCTGGTTAGTTACTCCATTGTTGAAAATACTCAGAAACATAATGAGTAGCTTTCCAAATAAGACAGCATTAATAGACTAGTCAAGTTCTGATTATGGAGTTTGCTACGGCTTGTCAAAAATCAGTGGGTATGCTCTCCAAGAGATAATCCATGGGCTAATTATAAATTATTTATTTTGCACTGTAGGTAGCAATATTTAGGCCTAAAATCTGTTGGTAGCAAGTATCTCTGAATTTCAGATGTCTAAGCATAGTTGGAGAAATGAGTATAGGTATTCCTGCATAGCTTTGAGTACTGACCCTTTTGAGAATCAGTCACTAAAAATTGCTGGAAGAGAGAAAAGAACAACTGTAAAGGAATCAGAGTACAGCTGAATCTGCAGACAAAGAAGGAGATTTCTTGTATGTCTACGTCCTTCTGTGACATTATGCAATATTGATTTCTTTAATTTTATATACTAAATTAATTGAACATATCACATTGCAAGCTAAAAATTTATCCTTTTTCAAAGGACTGTGATAAATATCAATGCAGTTGAATAATGTGTTGAAGACAGAGAGAGACTAAAATCCAATGAAAGATGAAAATGCATGATTAAAAAGGAAGTATATTTCCCTTCAGGCTCTTAACAGGGAATTATGTGCAGTGGTTTTATTGTTTGTTGTTTGGGGTTTTTAAAGACAGCTCTCATTCATAAACTAACGAGCGTGTAAACCACTGCAAATTGAAACATGCAACGAATGCATCAGTTCCGTATGCACTCTGGAGATTACAGTGTCAAAGGTATGGTGCAGGAAGGTCCTGTTTCCTTCCTTAACGTAGGTTTAAGGTTACAAATTAATCTCAAAAGAAATTATTAGTATCTTGAAGAGTTAATGAGTATCTTAAAATGGCCTGTTTCTCTCAATTGTCCAAAGGCCAGTTGATCCTGAAGTGTATAAAATGCCAGTGCATGAAGATGAGAAACACATCCAAGACAGCCAGCAAACAAACAGCAGATATGAACCAAGTGCTGTGTCTACTGGGGAAGATGCCAAAAAGTGTTTCTACTTTCATTCGGTTTTTTGTGCTCTTACTCGGTTTCTCCACTATTTGTCTGGGTGCCCTTTGCATTTCCACAAGTTCCTCCACGTACACTTGTGGAAATAACGAGCTGGTGTTTTACTGTCTATTTGCTGTGGGTTTTTTTCTCCTTGTGACTGGCATTTTCTGGAGCATTTTCCATGAAGTCTTGAAATACAGGGGCCTCAGCAGCATCTTCATTCAAAATCCCAGCCACAGAGAGCGACATGTCAGCACCATAGACAGGTATGTGTTGCAGATGGCTGCTCACAAACCAGGAGGGCAGGATGCCGTTTTGTAAACGTACTTTGAGAAGTAAAAAAAACCCCATATGTAGCCATTTTATTGCATTTCTGTGGAGAGAACTGTATTCTGAAATTTGATTTGCTAGAGCGAACAGCAATGTGCAAACAGCAATTTGCGCAAATGATACAGAAGGTAAGGAATATATAATAATATAGGAAACGTGGCAGGTTGCACGGAGTGGTCCTAAGCCGTGCATGGAGGGACCAGATGTAACTACGCCGACTTAATGGAGCTCCTGCAGCAGCATCATTAGTTCTGTCTCAACAGACAATTCCAGATGTGCTGCTGTGGGAATACGTGCTCATATTACCAATGCGGCATGCAGGGAGCTTCAGCCCCTGATATGGTCCCTGCCTAAGTTTTCCTGTGTAAGTGTCCCCCACTATTTCTCAGCAAAGTCTGATGCTTTGAGAAAAAGGTTCTTAGACTGATTGGCACTAGGCCTGACAAAAGTCTTTAACAGAGTCACTGGATACAAATTACTTTTCCTGGACTGTTGTGGAAACCACAGCAGAAACACTGAAAACGGGTGTTCTAAAAGCACTATAAAAAAACATTCAGCAAATTCTGGTTAGATAATCAGGAACAAGCAACATGTATTTTAAAACTGTGGAAAACAATGATTACTATAATAATAAACAACTCACTAATTCAACCTACTTTGGACAGTGATCTCTTTCTTCTTCCAAATAAAATTTTTCTGAGGCATTTACTGAAATAGCAGAAGCATGAGTGTTTCTATGCCTTCAGTGGGGACTCTGTAAGGGGAAGGCTCGTGTGTTTAGAATGCTGTGTTGTCATAAAATATTTTGCAGAAAGACACAGGTAATGATGTCAGGTATGCCAGCTGTTTTATACTAATACAGTCTGTTGATCTAAAGCTACTTAGGTTTCCATTTACAGTTTAAGCCTCATCCAAACTTGGGAAACATAACAGACGAAGCATCTAACAAAGCTGAGAATTTTCGCATTTCACCATGATGTGTTTCTTTTCAGTTTGCTTTTATTCAGGCCTGACTTCTATCCCCCCTCCTATGAAGACAGCACAGATCCTGAAAACCAGACCTACCCACTGCCGGTTTCCTCCACAGTGAAACAGCAAGAAGCCATCAATTTCCCTCCACCTCCGTATAGCAAAAGCAGCACAGAGTTCATGAGTGAAACTAATGAGCAGGAACAGCCACCACCGTATGAACTACCTGTGCAGCAGCCACGGCGACAGCAAACTGCTGACCAAGACTCAAACCCTGGATTGGAGTCAAATTCTCATCCATCCACACAAGAAAACAGTTACCAACAGGATACAGACTGCCAGCAGACCTCAGAAAGAGCAACATCTGTCATAACTGGGGAGACCTTATAGCACCTTCCAGTACCTGAAGGGGCCTACAAGAGTGCTGGGAGGGGACTTTTTACAAGAGCCTGTAGTGATAGGACAAGGGGTAATGGGTACAAATTGAAATCAGGGAGGTTTAGATTAGATGTCAGGAAGAAATTCTTCACAGAGAGGGTGGTGAGGCACTGGAACAGGTTGCCCAGAGATGTTGTGGATGCCCCATCCCTGGCTGTCTTCAAGGCCAGGCTGGATGAGGCTTTGAGCAACCTGGTCGAGTGCAAGGTGTCCCTGCCCATGGCAGGGGGGGTGGAACTAGATGGGCTTTAAGATCCCTTCCAACCCTAACCATTCTATGATTCTCTGATTCTATGATTCTTTGATAACATCTGAGGTGGGCAGTGGGTAAAATTCAGTGTCTGTGAAGCAGAAATAATTGGAAGAAGAGGCATGTCAGTGATCGCCACATGGGGCAAAACTGCCCAAGGAGAAGCGCTGACAGTTTTAAGTGTCTGAGTGGAATTGGAGGGATATATAAAAAGGTGCTCAGTATTTCAAAGCAGAATGAATCTCCAGAGGTAGAAACGATCAGGCTCTATCTTATAAAAGTCAACATCACTGGCAATAGCAGTTTCTTATGCTACAAGATAAATGAAACAACATGTGTTATCAGTCTTAAAAGTCTGGTGCCTCATAAGGAGTTTCATCTGAAAGTCCTCATTTGCAGCTTTGTAACATCACCTGACTTGGGAAACCTATTAGTTCAGCCTTTGTTGGGAACATGTAAATTATTTATTGTAACATTATTTTTGTATCATATGCCTTACAAGTTACTTGGTACTAATAGCTGCTATTTTATTACTGAATTCATGAATAAAATTTGTATTTAAAGCAAATGCCTCGTATTTGCTTATATGATACAAGCTGCCCATGATACAGGATAAGCACATAATACAATACACTTGGGAGGGATCTTACTGATTCCTATCAATAGCTGGTGGGAGAGAAAGAAGAGGTTCTTCTCACTGGTACCCAGTGACAGGACAATAGGCAGTTGGCACAAACTGAAACCCATTAAATTCCAACTTAACACTCAATAAAGTCAGTGATTTTCTTCCTGTGAGTGGTCAAACACAAACAGTTTGGGCAGAGAGGTTTTGGAGGTCATCAAAACCCTACTGGACATGGTCCTGGGCAACCTCCTCTACCCTACTATGAGCTGGCTGATGGACTAAGTGATTATAGCCCTGATGGACTAGATGGTCCCTTCCAACCTCAAGCACTCTCGGATCCCATGGTTCAGGTGAGCACTGCTGCCTTATAAATTGTTTCTGAACACAATGTGTTTCTCATCCTGCCACTAAGTCTCTTACAGAAGGGCACTTCTCCGAAGGGAAAATATAATAACCATTTTCCTGTACAGTTTGCTGGTATTTTATGACTTAGCTCAAACCACTCAATGTCGAAGAGTAGATGCTTCAAGCCTGTGTGGTAAAATCCCCCATCCATGCTCCCCAGTGAGACTACACCAACATTTTATTGCTTCTAGTCACACTGGCACTACACTCTTCCACCATTTTCAGTAATCTGGTCTCAGCTATTGTATTTGTAAACTGCTCAAGTATGTTATAGCAGTCACCAATCCATACAGCTCCAAATTTGCCCTTATTTCCCCCTTAGAGTAGACTATTATTTACCTTAGTTCATGACAGCAGTTACTACAATACACTGACATTAAACAGATGAGATTATAAATAGGTTTAATACTGAAGATCATTAAATCACTCCTAGTCTATGCTCCCTTCCCACCTTTAATTCCTTTTTCTCTCTTTCCTTCTCTCTCAAATCCATTGTTGTGCCATTAGTATTCTTCGGTCACATCTCTCTTTCCAGCTAAATTAAGCAATCTGTCCTCTCCTAATCCCCTCTGCCACCTGCTGCCTCTTTCTCTGTTCCTCAGACCCAACAAGCCCTGTCTTGGTCAGCCCTCTGCTAATGCACCTCGAAATTGTTCACTCTCTCACTGGTCTCTCCGAATACCTCTTTTTCCTTTTCCTCCAGCATGCTGGGATTATATATTTGTATTTTTGGTTACAGAAAAATCTGAGGTCTTGGGAAACAGAATTACTGTCCAGGTAAATGTTAGTGTGATCAGAGCTGAACAACATGGGAATCTTGCAATTTCCAGCATTGACAAAACTGCTAATCCAGCAATAGTCACAGAAGCGCCTGGAACTCTGTCATAGTGCCTAGACACTGATAAGACAAACAGTATTAATAATAGTTTTCCCTCTGACAGATGTATGGTCTTTTTCCCTCTGACAGATGTATGGTCTGTTTTTAGAAACCTTGCATCTTTGTATAAGTTCACGTGTTGCTCTTTTCAAGCATTCATCTCTCCTGTTAATAAGTAAAAGGCCTCGGGAAACACAGCTACAGTCCTTCCCCAAACGCATCAGATGTAAAGATACACATTGCACTTCAGCCTTACAAAGTTTTATTAATCTTGCAGAGAAAAGCAAATAACTGGTGGAACATACTGGCTGTTACATTTCATCAGTATCACCAGTCCTCATAAAAAAGGGATGTTGAGTGGATTTGGGGCTAGGCTAGTTCTGGAAGTCTGGTGTTTGACAGTTGTTCAAAACCACACAAAACCCACCCTTTTCTCCATTTCAGTACAGATGCACAACTATTGTTTCTGAAGCAGTACAGAGATTTTAAATTACATCCTTTGTTCTCAAAGACTGGCTTCATGAAAGCAGTGCCACCTACTGCAGCTAGTGCTCTGGTGACTTCCTGATAAAAGCACAAATATGTGTCTGCACAGGCCTGATATGTTCCTCCGAAGTCTTCCCACTGCACCTTGAAAGACACCTGGCTTCAGTACATCTGACTTTTTGAAGTGCAAGTCCCAGCCCCAGAAACATGACAGATGGGATAATTGGTACTATAACTAGCTGGTTCACTATGTGATCAAAAATTATTTCGTTGCCAGAGAACATGTAAGAAGTTCTAGGACTGCCTTTCAGAACATCCTTTCATGCAGCCCAGTCATGCGAACTCAGTAAGTGTCGTAATCCCCAGTACGTCTATGCTTAACCGTGTATGATCCACTAGTTAGGAGCTGCACCTAGAGAGTGTGATCTATGAGGAAAATGAAAGATTAGATAAAGAAGGTTTCTGTAAAGATGAATATTCTTGCATTCAAAAGTAGATGTCCCAGCCATGTGAGAATGCTACAGCTGTCTCCAAAAAAAAACTTTATAGGAAGAACCAAAGCTTTAAAATCTCTTTTGGTTTATGGGAATACGTACTGGTATGGTGAGAACATTAGTACCTCATTTGTTTAGAGTCAATTAAGTGGATAATGTAACTGTATGAAAGGCAGTTTTATTAGGATGCTTGAAAGTGCAGCGTGTCTTGTCCACAATCACGTATTAAGACAGAAAATACAGCGTTACTCTTTTATTGTGTCGTAAGTGCCAGAGTAATTTTTGACAGAAGTGTTGAAAGAAATCCTAAGAATTTCCTTTGATGCAATATTATATAAATTGCACTAAAATTTGACAACCACAATGAGCTGAAACACACTGCAAAGAGGCAAGTTGCTCGAAGCCACCTTGACAAACGATACAAGTGACCACACTGTTCCCAAGGAAGCAAAGCTTTCAAATGAGTCACGTGCATAAGGTGATTGTGTTGTTCTTCAGAGCACAGTATTGTGGCTAGAACTGCAGTATCATTTCACAAGCAGAAAAATGCTGAGTCCATATCCCCAATACCCTTCTCAGATCTATGCTGGGACATCTCTCCTCCCTCTACTCTCCCCAGCTTTTTATTCCATGATCCAATCTTATAAAGAATCTAACAGAAATTGCATCCAGCTCGTGATTCAGATAAGTATTTCTATTTAATTCATTAGCATTTGTTTTCATTTCCTCTGCCCTACACACTTCACTTAGCACTCTGTGGTGAAGCATTAGTATTCCAAAGACTTAAAAAAATTCCATTATAAACCTTCATGAAAAATTGCTGAACTTGAAGTGATTACCTTTCAAACACAGTGAGCACCAATATAATCTGCTGACACGAGGAATACTGCAAAAGACAGCCAAATTCCACACCCAACATATTGCTGGAAGGGCAGAATCAGCTTCTATAGCAAAAATGCCTCCCTTTGGAGGAAAAAAAATAGAGAGCCAAAAAATCAGGAAAATCTAAATCACATTGATATGCTTGAAAAGCAGGGGTAAAAAAAAAATATAGGATAACCCCTTCTTCAGGAGCATGTGCAAGTGCTGCCAGCATGCATCTGTGAGCAATGGGAGAGACAGGAGAAGAGGAGGTGTCAGGTGAGGAAATGCACCCTTTGCAAAGCTTAGTGTACAGCCCTTATGGCTCACACACGCTCTCTTCATAAACCAAACAGAAGGTGACGAGGATCCCAAACAATATTCACCAAGCATGTCTTTGCTTTGCAACTCCTCCCTCTCTCACCCTAACTGAAATTTCCCCAACCTTTACTCAGCATTCAGAAACAAGCAGTTTTTATTTTCTGTCACATTGCTAATAACATTTTAAGGTTAAGGCCCCTTTTTTGGTTATACTGTTATATACTGAATTTAAGATATTGCAGGTAAAACACAGAAGTCAATACATTATTGTATTTGAAGTTCAATGCAAATGAACATGCTCAATATTATACTGAATTTTTCTTCCCACCCCACCTCTATCCCCAAGAAAACTTTTAAAATCATATAAGGCACAAATGGCTAACATGTTTCAGCAAGGTCCTGTCTCTTCCTTGCTGTTCCTCTTTTGGCCCTGGTTTGACGATCTTCTGTAGCTTCAGGTGATGACAGTGGGTCCCTTTCGCCCCGTCCTCTCGTGAATCTGAGATATTTTCAGTGCGATTGCTATAAGAGGACTCAGCACAGCCTGAAGAGGAAGAAATACATTGAATTACATAAAGCAGAAATATCAACAGACGTATTTATAAATCCCCCTTTTAAGAGTAGTATTATATAGTAATAGTAAATCGTTCAATAACAGTAAACACTGACACAGTTACAGTGGCTGTATTGTCAAACTTGATATAATGAAGTATCATGCTGAGCATGTTCTGTGTGAAGTGTTACACTAAGTATACTTAAGCTATGCAGAAAAACCAGTAAATACACTATATTAATAATAAGGCCTCTGTGTAACAGGCAGTTGTGGAGCTCGTGTGAAATCTGCTCTGCAAAACAACCTAGAAATCACAGAAGTAGAATTATTTCTATTCTGATGAGTGGAAGCCATATAGATGAGATTTTGTTCCTATACACACTTAAACTGAGAAGCTGAGGGTCAGACGGTTCTGTAACAATCACCTTAACACAAATCACAAAAGTGTGTTTTGAGTAATACCACCTGTAATTATATTAAATAGGATAAAATTCCAAGAGAAGCAACATGAACTCTCAAGTTTCAGGCTACAGACCTTATTAAATGGCCATATGTATGAAAATACCCAGATGGGTGAGTGCAGATAACAACTATGACAGTACCATATGAAAACCAAGTAAAATAAATCTTTTCAAATGTCAACGGAATCTTCTCTCAGTTAAGTAAATTATATGCAAGGATAAAAACTCAGACCTGAGATTTGCATGAAAACCTGTTTTTCAGAGAATCATATATTTGAATACCAAACTAGTAAGGTAATTTTCTGACCCTCAAAGACTCACTCCTGCTGCCTCTTTCCAGTACACCACATTTTGGCTTTAAACACGCCATGTTCAGAAATCAAATCAAGCAAAACAGTAATTCTGGAGAGCTTAAGTTTACAGATACTTTTTCTAACCTTAATGTAATCGATACTTTGAATCTGTTTCAGCCATCTGACAGTTTCTGACAGTATCAGGTGCCTGCTTTATTTATACAAGTGGTGAGATGATTAAATCAAAAGGAGACAAACTAGCTGTGCAAGCAGAGTCATGGAATAACACCATGAATGCCATTGGTGTCAAGTGAGTTTATGATCAAACTTAAGTTATGCACAAGTGTGAGAAGTCTGGCACGAGCAAAAAGTTCCATATTTGATGGATGAATCACTGAAGCAGAATACAAGTCCATTAAAGTCAAACATGCTTAAAGAAGGTTAATATTTGGAACACAAATTCGCATCTGTGGGCTAATTCTGCAAAAGTAAATATTAAAATGTGCCAGTTCTGGACCATATCATTCCTTCCCTCCAGCAACATGGATTAAGGAGAACTTTAAGAAGATCAAAGCATCTGAAGTCCTTCTGGCACCTCCCTAAGAATCCCCTTCCTTATTGCAATCTAGAAAGCACAGAAAAATTTAAACAGCAACCCTACTGACCAGCTTTACTTGACCTTGCTTTCTTAAGCAGCAAATGCACGCCAAAGGAGGGAAAAAAAACCCAAACAAACACCAAAACAAAACCAAAGTCTACACAATGCTTTGAAAGAAAACCACAAAATCAAATGGGTTTATGTGACACCCATTTATGTAAACAATTTAGCTGCTGCTCTTGCTAGGTTGTTCCAATTGCTACTAAATATTCTGCTTGTTACAATCACACTTCTCAACACAGAAAGGCCTATTTTAGTTCTGCCCTCTCACACTTCAGTTTAACTGCGTTTACTTCATCCTGCAGATGTAATAAAAACAACAGTGCTCTCTCTTTGGAATAGCGAGACTGAGGCAGAATAACAAGGAACCAGAGCTGATACGCCTTTTAAAAACTCCTTTATCTCTGCAATGAATACTTTACATTTCAGCTGCAAAAGATAAATCCGCACCAGCAACCATTTATAGTTAATATGATTCTAGAAGGACTTCTATATCTTAAAGAGATCTTGATTTAAAAATAATTTTCAAATGCTTCCTTTTACTTAAGAAATTGTAAAACTTTACTACTGGCACGTCAACTCAAAACGGCAATTGCAATCGCTCTGTACATAGATGGCATATTTATCTCTTGGAAACTGTTTGGGAGATATGGCATGTTATCTTTTAGATAAAATTAAGAACTGAAAATTAACAGGACTGGCTTAAATCAGAATTTTGCTTAGTAATAACAGAAGTTATACCTCTAAATAATTACAGGTAGGAATGGTTATTCATACCAGGAAATACATCAAACAAGCAGATATCGAACATAAAGCAAATAATGATCAAAAGTTTCCTTTCCTGCTTGGCTCATGGAGCATTTTTTCTCTCTGTGTGCAAAAAAAATTTCTCTACAACTCCCTATCTTCTAGTCAAGGTCTCATGTAAGATTTCCTCCATGATGCATTCAGTTTATCAAAGGCTCAGGCAGGGCTGGAATGTACCTGCATGCAGGTTAAAAGCTCAGTATGTGTCTGGACTCTGGCTTTAGAAAATATTTCCTGCTTGGCTCATGGAGCATTTTTTCTCTCTGTGTGCAAAAAAAATTTCTCTACAACTCCCTATCTTCTAGTCAAGGTCTCATGTAAGATTTCCTCCATGATGCATTCAGTTTATCAAAGGCTCAGGCAGGGCTGGAATGTACCTGCATGCAGGTTAAAAGCTCAGTATGTGTCTGGACTCTGGCTTTAGAAAATATTTTTCTCAGAATAGATGGACAAATGCCATCTGTATGTCAAGAAACACCCTGTGAAAACCTACTATGTGTAGCACTTACACTGAAACTTGCCAACTTTCATAAAAAATTTACACAGTTCTGATGCAAAATCATCTCTCCAGACTTTGCCTGGAAAGCTTGTGAACCTTTTCTCTTTGGTCTTTCCCACAGCCTGCACTGAATGTCAATCCTGTTAGGAAAACCGTATGTAGGTGAGTTTTACATAGTCTAGGAATGGACATTTCCCACAGGTCTCAAATTCACTTTTCCCAGTCCAATGTAAGTTTCAAAACCAAGTTGTCCCATCAGTCTCTTCAGTGAAAAGAATTCTGCAGAATTTATCTGGGAAAAATAAAATGTAAAAAAAAGCTCAGAAAATGGTAATACCCTCAAACAGGATCCAAACACTTTTAGTAAACACCAGGTAGCTACAGGCCTCTTTTACAGTCCTCAGACTTTCGCTCTGTATTCTCTTACTGTATTGATCTGCTTTTTGTATTCAGCATCATGTCCACCAGTGTTATTTTGGGCTCTCTCAGGTTTACATATACCCAAGTGGAACACAAAGAGCACAAGGTCAATTATTTGTATATATGTCAGTATTTGTAAAACATGAAACACTAAACTATTCATTCCCTTTGTTCTGGGATCACAGGGAGAGGCAATGTAAGGCCATCGAATTAGCCAGTCTTAAGATAATGTCCTGCTCGAGAGCAGAGATGCAGGAGAATTCTGCTAAACCCTGAGTGACTTTCACATAGGCATTTTGGCACCTGAATTAGAATCATAGAATCATAGA